>NW_028175513.1:0-90000 GCF_949987555.1 Borostomias antarcticus | reverse complement strand
GCTAGCTACTGTCAATCCCAACTATGCTACTATCAAACCAATGTGCTAGCTACTGTCCATCCCAACTATGCTGCTATCAAACCAATGTGCTAGCTACTGTCCATCCCAACTTTGCTACTATCAAACCAATGTGCTAGCTACTGTCAATCCCAACTATGCTACTATCAAACCAATGTGCTAGCTACTGTCCATCCCAACTATGCTGCTATCAAACCAATGTGCTAGCTACTGTCCATCCCAACTATGCTACTATCAAACCAATGTGCTAGCTACTGTCCATCCCAAATATGCTGCTATCAAACCAATGTGCTAGCTACTGTCCATCCCAACTATGCTATCAAACCAATGTGCTAGCTACTGTCCATCCCAACTATGCTATCAAACCAATGCGCCAGCTACTGTCCATCCCAACTGTGCCACTATCAAACCAATGCGCTAGCTACTGTCTATCCCAACTATGCCACTATCAAACCAATGCGCTAGCTACTGTCCATCCCAACTATGCTACTGTCAAACCAATGCGCTAGCTACTGTCCATCCCAACTATGCTACTATCAAACCAATGCGCTAGCTACTGTCCATCCCAACTATGCCACTATCAAAACAATGCGCTAGCTACTGTCTATCCCAACTATGCCACTATCAAACCAATGCGCTAGCTACTGTCCATCCCAACTATGCTACTGTCAAACCAATGCGCTAGCTACTGTCCATCCCAACTATGCTATCAAACCAATGTAATAGCTACTGTCCATCCCAACTATGCTACTATCAAACCAATGCGCTAGCTATTGTCCATCCCAACTATGATGCTATCAAACCAATGTGCTAGCTACTGTCCATCCCAACTATGCTATCTAACCAATGTAATAGCTACTGTCCATCCCAACTATGCTACTATCAAACCAATGCGCTAGCTACTGTCCATCCCAACTATGCTACTATCAAACAAATGCGCTAGCTACAGTCCATCCCAACTATGCTACTATCAAACCAATGCGCTAGCTACTGTCCATCCCAACTATGCTATCAAACCAATGTAATAGCTACTGTCCATCCCAACTATGCTACTATCAAACCAATGCGCTAGCTATTGTCCATCCCAACTATGATGCTATCAAACCAATGTGCTAGCTACTGTCCATCCCAACTATGCTATCTAACCAATGTAATAGCTACTGTCCATCCCAACTATGCTACTATCAAACCAATGCGCTAGCTACTGTCCATCCCAACTATGCCACTATCAAAACAATGCGCTAGCTACTGTCTATCCCAACTATGCCACTATCAAACCAATGCGCTAGCTACTGTCCATCCCAACTATGCTACTGTCAAACCAATGCGCTAGCTACTGTCCATCCCAACTATGCTATCAAACCAATGTAATAGCTACTGTCCATCCCAACTATGCTACTATCAAACCAATGCGCTAGCTATTGTCCATCCCAACTATGATGCTATCAAACCAATGTGCTAGCTACTGTCCATCCCAACTATGCTATCTAACCAATGTAATAGCTACTGTCCATCCCAACTATGCTACTATCAAACCAATGCGCTAGCTACTGTCCATCCCAACTATGCTACTATCAAACCAATGCGCTAGCTACAGTCCATCCCAACTATGCTACTATCAAACCAATGCGCTAGCTATTGTCCATCCCAACTATGATATCAAACCAATGTAATAGCTACTGTCCATCCCAACTATGCTACTATCAAACCAATGCGCTAGCTACTGTCCATCCCAACTATGCTACTATCAAACCAATGCGCTAGCTACTGTCCATCCCAACTATGCTACTATCAAACCAATGTGCTAGCTACTGTCCATCCATCAAACCAATGTGCTAGCTACTGTCCATCCCAACTATGCTGCTATCAAACCAATGTGCTAGCTACTGTCCATCCCAACTATGCTATCAAACCAATGCGCTAGCTACTGTCCATCCCAACTATGCTACTATCAAACCAATGCGCTAGCTACTGTCCATCCCAACTATGCTACTATCAAACCAATGTGCTAGCTACTGTCCATCCCAACTATGCTGCTATCAAACCAATGTGCTAGCTACTGTCCATCCCAACTTTGCTACTATCAAACCAATGTGCTAGCTACTGTCAATCCCAACTATGCTACTATCAAACCAATGTGCTAGCTACTGTCCATCCCAACTATGCTGCTATCAAACCAATGTGCTAGCTACTGTCCATCCCAACTATGCTACTATCAAACCAATGTGCTAGCTACTGTCCATCCCAACTATGCTGCTATCAAACCAATGTGCTAGCTACTGTCCATCCCAACTATGCTATCAAACCAATGTGCTAGCTACTGTCCATCCCAACTATGCTATCAAACCAATGCGCCAGCTACTGTCCATCCCAACTGTGCCACTATCAAACCAATGCGCTAGCTACTGTCTATCCCAACTATGCCACTATCAAACCAATGCGCTAGCTACTGTCCATCCCAACTATGCTACTATCAAACCAATGTGCTAGCTACTGTCAATCCCAACTATGCTACTATCAAACCAATGTGCTAGCTACTGTCCATCCCAACTATGCTGCTATCAAACCAATGTGCTAGCTACTGTCCATCCCAGCTATGCTATCAAACCAATGCGCTAGCTACTGTCCATCCCAACTATGCTACTATCAAACCAATGTGCTAGCTACTGTCCATCCCAACTATGCTATCAAACCAATGCGCTAGCTACTGTCCATCCCAACTATGCTACTATCAAACCAATGCGCTAGCTACTGTCCATCCATCAAACCAATGTGCTAGCTACTGTCCATCCCAACTATGCTACTATCAAACCAATGTGCTAGCTACTGTCCATCCCAACTATTCTACTATCAAACCAATGTGCTAGCTACTGTCCATCCATCAAACCAATGTGCTAGCTACTGTCCATCCCAACTATGCTACTATCAAACCAATGTGCTAGCTACTGTCCATCCCAACTATGCTACTATCAAACCAATGTGCTAGCTACTGTCAATCCCAACTATGCTATCAAACCAATGTGCTAGCTACTGTCCATCCCAACTATGCTACTATCAAACCAATGCGCTAGCTACTGTCCATCCCAACTATGCTACTATCAAACCAATGCGCTAGCTACTGTCCATCCCAACTATGCTACTATCAAACCAATGCGCTAGCTACAGTCCATCCCAACTATGCTACTATCAAACCAATGCGCTAGCTACTGTCCATCCAAACTATGCTACTATCAAACCAATGTGCTAGCTACTGTCCATCCATCAAACCAATGTGCTAGCTACTGTCCATCCCAACTATGCTACTATCAAACCAATGCGCTAGCTACTGTCCATCCCAACTATGCTACTATCAAACCAATGCGCTAGCTAGAGTCCACCCCAACTATGCTACTATCAAACCAATGCGCTAGCTACTGTCAATCCCAACTATGCTACTATCAAACCTATGCGCTAGCTACTGTCCATCCCAACTATGATGCTATCAAACCAATGTGCTAGCTACTGTCCATCCCAACTATGCTACTATCAAACCAATGCGCTAGCTACTGTCCATCCCAACTATGCCACTATCAAACCAATGCGCTAGCTACTGTCTATCCCAACTATGCCACTATCAAACCAATGCGCTAGCTACTGTCCATCCCAACTATGCTACTATCAAACCAATGCGCTAGCTACTGTCCATCCCAACTATGATGCTATCAAACCAATGTAATAGCTATTGTCCATCCCAACTATGCTACTATCAAACCAATGCGCTAGCTACTGTCCATCCCAACTATGCCACTATCAAAACAATGCGCTAGCTACTGTCTATCCCAACTATGCCACTATCAAACCAATGCGCTAGCTACTGTCCATCCCAACTATGCTACTGTCAAACCAATGCGCTAGCTACTGTCCATCCCAACTATGCTACTGTCAAACCAATGCGCTAGCTACTGTCCATCCCAACTATGCTATCAAACCAATGTAATAGCTACTGTCCATCCCAACTATACCACTATCGAAACAATGCGCTAGCTACTGTCTATCCCAACTATGCCACTATCAAACCAATGCGCTAGCTACTGTCCATCCCAACTATGCTACTGTCAAACCAATGCGCTAGCTACTGTCCATCCCAACTATGCTATCAAACCAATGTAATAGCTACTGTCCATCCCAACTATGCTACTATCAAACCAATGCGCTAGCTACAGTCCATCCCAACTATGCTACTATCAAACCAATGCGCTAGCTATTGTCCATCCCAACTATGATGCTATCAAACCAATGTGCTAGCTACTGTCCATCCCAACTATGCTATCTAACCAATGTAATAGCTACTGTCCATCCCAACTATGCTACTATCAAACCAATGCGCTAGCTACAGTCCATCCCAACTATGCTACTATCAAACCAATGCGCTAGCTATTGTCCATCCCAACTATGATATCAAACCAATGTAATAGCTACTGTCCATCCCAACTATGCTACTATCAAACCAATGCGCTAGCTACTGTCCATCCCAACTATGCTACTATCAAACCAATGTGCTAGCTACTGTCCATCCATCAAACCATTGTGCTAGCTACTGTCCATCCCAACTATGCTGCTATCAAACCAATGTGCTAGCTACTGTCCATCCCAACTATGCTATCAAACCAATGTAATAGCTACTGTCCATCCCAACTATGCTACTATCAAACCAATGCGCTAGCTACAGTCCATCCCAACTATGCTACTATCAAACCAATGCGCTAGCTATTGTCCATCCCAACTATGATGCTATCAAACCAATGTGCTAGCTACTGTCCATCCCAACTATGCTACTGTCAAACCAATGCGCTAGCTACTGTCCATCCCAACTATGCTATCAAACCAATGTAATAGCTACTGTCCATCCCAACTATGCTACTATCAAACCAATGCGCTAGCTATTGTCCATCCCAACTATGATGCTATCAAACCAATGTGCTAGCTACTGTCCATCCCAACTATGCTATCTAACCAATGTAATAGCTACTGTCCATCCCAACTATGCTACTATCAAACCAATGCGCTAGCTACTGTCCATCCCAACTATGCTACTATCAAACCAATGCGCTAGCTACAGTCCATCCCAACTATGCTACTATCAAACCAATGCGCTAGCTATTGTCCATCCCAACTATGATATCAAACCAATGTAATAGCTACTGTCCATCCCAACTATGCTACTATCAAACCAATGCGCTAGCTACTGTCCATCCCAACTATGCTACTATCAAACCAATGCGCTAGCTACTGTCCATCCCAACTATGCTACTATCAAACCAATGTGCTAGCTACTGTCCATCCATCAAACCAATGTGCTAGCTACTGTCCATCCCAACTATGCTGCTATCAAACCAATGTGCTAGCTACTGTCCATCCCAACTATGCTATCAAACCAATGCGCTAGCTACTGTCCATCCCAACTATGCTACTATCAAACCAATGCGCTAGCTACTGTCCATCCCAACTATGCTACTATCAAACCAATGTGCTAGCTACTGTCCATCCCAACTATGCTGCTATCAAACCAATGTGCTAGCTACTGTCCATCCCAACTTTGCTACTATCAAACCAATGTGCTAGCTACTGTCAATCCCAACTATGCTACTATCAAACCAATGTGCTAGCTACTGTCCATCCCAACTATGCTGCTATCAAACCAATGTGCTAGCTACTGTCCATCCCAACTATGCTACTATCAAACCAATGTGCTAGCTACTGTCCATCCCAACTATGCTGCTATCAAACCAATGTGCTAGCTACTGTCCATCCCAACTATGCTATCAAACCAATGTGCTAGCTACTGTCCATCCCAACTATGCTATCAAACCAATGCGCCAGCTACTGTCCATCCCAACTGTGCCACTATCAAACCAATGCGCTAGCTACTGTCTATCCCAACTATGCCACTATCAAACCAATGCGCTAGCTACTGTCCATCCCAACTATGCTACTATCAAACCAATGTGCTAGCTACTGTCAATCCCAACTATGCTACTATCAAACCAATGTGCTAGCTACTGTCCATCCCAACTATGCTGCTATCAAACCAATGTGCTAGCTACTGTCCATCCCAGCTATGCTATCAAACCAATGCGCTAGCTACTGTCCATCCCAACTATGCTACTATCAAACCAATGTGCTAGCTACTGTCCATCCCAACTATGCTATCAAACCAATGCGCTAGCTACTGTCCATCCCAACTATGCTACTATCAAACCAATGCGCTAGCTACTGTCCATCCATCAAACCAATGTGCTAGCTACTGTCCATCCCAACTATGCTACTATCAAACCAATGTGCTAGCTACTGTCCATCCCAACTATTCTACTATCAAACCAATGTGCTAGCTACTGTCCATCCATCAAACCAATGTGCTAGCTACTGTCCATCCCAACTATGCTACTATCAAACCAATGTGCTAGCTACTGTCCATCCCAACTATGCTACTATCAAACCAATGTGCTAGCTACTGTCAATCCCAACTATGCTATCAAACCAATGTGCTAGCTACTGTCCATCCCAACTATGCTACTATCAAACCAATGCGCTAGCTACTGTCCATCCCAACTATGCTACTATCAAACCAATGCGCTAGCTACTGTCCATCCCAACTATGCTACTATCAAACCAATGCGCTAGCTACAGTCCATCCCAACTATGCTACTATCAAACCAATGCGCTAGCTACTGTCCATCCAAACTATGCTACTATCAAACCAATGTGCTAGCTACTGTCCATCCATCAAACCAATGTGCTAGCTACTGTCCATCCCAACTATGCTACTATCAAACCAATG
Source organism: Borostomias antarcticus (assembly GCF_949987555.1). NCBI lineage: Eukaryota > Metazoa > Chordata > Actinopteri > Stomiiformes > Stomiidae > Borostomias > Borostomias antarcticus. Next base: position 83,165 of record NW_028175513.1, on the reverse strand, counting down.
CGCTAGCTACTGTCCATCCCAACTATGCTACTATCAAACCAATGCGCTAGCTAGAGTCCACCCCAACTATGCTACTATCAAACCAATGCGCTAGCTACTGTCAATCCCAACTATGCTACTATCAAACCTATGCGCTAGCTACTGTCCATCCCAACTATGATGCTATCAAACCAATGTGCTAGCTACTGTCCATCCCAACTATGCTACTATCAAACCAATGCGCTAGCTACTGTCCATCCCAACTATGCCACTATCAAACCAATGCGCTAGCTACTGTCTATCCCAACTATGCCACTATCAAACCAATGCGCTAGCTACTGTCCATCCCAACTATGCTACTATCAAACCAATGCGCTAGCTACTGTCCATCCCAACTATGATGCTATCAAACCAATGTAATAGCTATTGTCCATCCCAACTATGCTACTATCAAACCAATGCGCTAGCTACTGTCCATCCCAACTATGCCACTATCAAAACAATGCGCTAGCTACTGTCTATCCCAACTATGCCACTATCAAACCAATGCGCTAGCTACTGTCCATCCCAACTATGCTACTGTCAAACCAATGCGCTAGCTACTGTCCATCCCAACTATGCTACTGTCAAACCAATGCGCTAGCTACTGTCCATCCCAACTATGCTATCAAACCAATGTAATAGCTACTGTCCATCCCAACTATACCACTATCGAAACAATGCGCTAGCTACTGTCTATCCCAACTATGCCACTATCAAACCAATGCGCTAGCTACTGTCCATCCCAACTATGCTACTGTCAAACCAATGCGCTAGCTACTGTCCATCCCAACTATGCTATCAAACCAATGTAATAGCTACTGTCCATCCCAACTATGCTACTATCAAACCAATGCGCTAGCTACAGTCCATCCCAACTATGCTACTATCAAACCAATGCGCTAGCTATTGTCCATCCCAACTATGATGCTATCAAACCAATGTGCTAGCTACTGTCCATCCCAACTATGCTATCTAACCAATGTAATAGCTACTGTCCATCCCAACTATGCTACTATCAAACCAATGCGCTAGCTACAGTCCATCCCAACTATGCTACTATCAAACCAATGCGCTAGCTATTGTCCATCCCAACTATGATATCAAACCAATGTAATAGCTACTGTCCATCCCAACTATGCTACTATCAAACCAATGCGCTAGCTACTGTCCATCCCAACTATGCTACTATCAAACCAATGTGCTAGCTACTGTCCATCCATCAAACCATTGTGCTAGCTACTGTCCATCCCAACTATGCTGCTATCAAACCAATGTGCTAGCTACTGTCCATCCCAACTATGCTATCAAACCAATGTAATAGCTACTGTCCATCCCAACTATGCTACTATCAAACCAATGCGCTAGCTACAGTCCATCCCAACTATGCTACTATCAAACCAATGCGCTAGCTATTGTCCATCCCAACTATGATGCTATCAAACCAATGTGCTAGCTACTGTCCATCCCAACTATGCTATCTAACCAATGTAATAGCTACTGTCCATCCCAACTATGCTACTATCAAACCAATGCGCTAGCTACAGTCCATCCCAACTATGCTACTATCAAACCAATGCGCTAGCTATTGTCCATCCCAACTATGATATCAAACCAATGTAATAGCTACTGTCCATCCCAACTATGCTACTATCAAACCAATGCGCTAGCTACTGTCCATCCCAACTATGCTACTATCAAACCAATGTGCTAGCTACTGTCCATCCATCAAACCAATGTGCTAGCTACTGTCCATCCCAACTATGCTGCTATCAAACCAATGTGCTAGCTACTGTCCATCCCAACTATGCTATCAAACCAATGCGCTAGCTACTGTCCATCCCAACTATGCTACTATCAAACCAATGCGCTAGCTACTGTCCATCCCAACTATGCTACTATCAAACCAATGTGCTAGCTACTGTCCATCCCAACTATGCTGCTATCAAACCAATGTGCTAGCTACTGTCCATCCCAACTTTGCTACTATCAAACCAATGTGCTAGCTACTGTCAATCCCAACTATGCTACTATCAAACCAATGTGCTAGCTACTGTCCATCCCAACTATGCTGCTATCAAACCAATGTGCTAGCTACTGTCCATCCCAACTTTGCTACTATCAAACCAATGTGCTAGCTACTGTCAATCCCAACTATGCTACTATCAAACCAATGTGCTAGCTACTGTCCATCCCAACTATGCTGCTATCAAACCAATGTGCTAGCTACTGTCCATCCCAACTATGCTACTATCAAACCAATGTGCTAGCTACTGTCCATCCCAAATATGCTGCTATCAAACCAATGTGCTAGCTACTGTCCATCCCAACTATGCTATCAAACCAATGTGCTAGCTACTGTCCATCCCAACTATGCTATCAAACCAATGCGCCAGCTACTGTCCATCCCAACTGTGCCACTATCAAACCAATGCGCTAGCTACTGTCTATCCCAACTATGCCACTATCAAACCAATGCGCTAGCTACTGTCCATCCCAACTATGCTACTGTCAAACCAATGCGCTAGCTACTGTCCATCCCAACTATGCTACTATCAAACCAATGCGCTAGCTACTGTCCATCCCAACTATGCCACTATCAAAACAATGCGCTAGCTACTGTCTATCCCAACTATGCCACTATCAAACCAATGCGCTAGCTACTGTCCATCCCAACTATGCTACTGTCAAACCAATGCGCTAGCTACTGTCCATCCCAACTATGCTATCAAACCAATGTAATAGCTACTGTCCATCCCAACTATGCTACTATCAAACCAATGCGCTAGCTATTGTCCATCCCAACTATGATGCTATCAAACCAATGTGCTAGCTACTGTCAATCCCAACTATGCTACTATCAAACCAATGTAATAGCTACTGTCCATCCCAACTATGCTGCTATCAAACCAATGTGCTAGCTACTGTCCATCCCAACTTTGCTACTATCAAACCAATGTGCTAGCTACTGTCAATCCCAACTATGCTACTATCAAACCAATGTGCTAGCTACTGTCCATCCCAACTATGCTGCTATCAAACCAATGTGCTAGCTACTGTCCATCCCAACTATGCTACTATCAAACCAATGTGCTAGCTACTGTCCATCCCAAATATGCTGCTATCAAACCAATGTGCTAGCTACTGTCCATCCCAACTATGCTATCAAACCAATGTGCTAGCTACTGTCCATCCCAACTATGCTATCAAACCAATGCGCCAGCTACTGTCCATCCCAACTGTGCCACTATCAAACCAATGCGCTAGCTACTGTCTATCCCAACTATGCCACTATCAAACCAATGCGCTAGCTACTGTCCATCCCAACTATGCTACTGTCAAACCAATGCGCTAGCTACTGTCCATCCCAACTATGCTACTATCAAACCAATGCGCTAGCTACTGTCCATCCCAACTATGCCACTATCAAAACAATGCGCTAGCTACTGTCTATCCCAACTATGCCACTATCAAACCAATGCGCTAGCTACTGTCCATCCCAACTATGCTACTGTCAAACCAATGCGCTAGCTACTGTCCATCCCAACTATGCTATCAAACCAATGTAATAGCTACTGTCCATCCCAACTATGCTACTATCAAACCAATGCGCTAGCTATTGTCCATCCCAACTATGATGCTATCAAACCAATGTGCTAGCTACTGTCCATCCCAACTATGCTATCTAACCAATGTAATAGCTACTGTCCATCCCAACTATGCTACTATCAAACCAATGCGCTAGCTACTGTCCATCCCAACTATGCTACTATCAAACCAATGCGCTAGCTACAGTCCATCCCAACTATGCTACTATCAAACCAATGCGCTAGCTACTGTCCATCCCAACTATGCTATCAAACCAATGTAATAGCTACTGTCCATCCCAACTATGCTACTATCAAACCAATGCGCTAGCTATTGTCCATCCCAACTATGATGCTATCAAACCAATGTGCTAGCTACTGTCCATCCCAACTATGCTATCTAACCAATGTAATAGCTACTGTCCATCCCAACTATGCTACTATCAAACCAATGCGCTAGCTACTGTCCATCCCAACTATGCCACTATCAAAACAATGCGCTAGCTACTGTCTATCCCAACTATGCCACTATCAAACCAATGCGCTAGCTACTGTCCATCCCAACTATGCTACTGTCAAACCAATGCGCTAGCTACTGTCCATCCCAACTATGCTATCAAACCAATGTAATAGCTACTGTCCATCCCAACTATGCTACTATCAAACCAATGCGCTAGCTATTGTCCATCCCAACTATGATGCTATCAAACCAATGTGCTAGCTACTGTCCATCCCAACTATGCTATCTAACCAATGTAATAGCTACTGTCCATCCCAACTATGCTACTATCAAACCAATGCGCTAGCTACTGTCCATCCCAACTATGCTACTATCAAACCAATGCGCTAGCTACAGTCCATCCCAACTATGCTACTATCAAACCAATGCGCTAGCTATTGTCCATCCCAACTATGATATCAAACCAATGTAATAGCTACTGTCCATCCCAACTATGCTACTATCAAACCAATGCGCTAGCTACTGTCCATCCCAACTATGCTACTATCAAACCAATGCGCTAGCTACTGTCCATCCCAACTATGCTACTATCAAACCAATGTGCTAGCTACTGTCCATCCATCAAACCAATGTGCTAGCTACTGTCCATCCCAACTATGCTGCTATCAAACCAATGTGCTAGCTACTGTCCATCCCAACTATGCTATCAAACCAATGCGCTAGCTACTGTCCATCCCAACTATGCTACTATCAAACCAATGCGCTAGCTACTGTCCATCCCAACTATGCTACTATCAAACCAATGTGCTAGCTACTGTCCATCCCAACTATGCTGCTATCAAACCAATGTGCTAGCTACTGTCCATCCCAACTTTGCTACTATCAAACCAATGTGCTAGCTACTGTCAATCCCAACTATGCTACTATCAAACCAATGCGCTAGCTACTGTCCATCCCAACTATGCCACTATCAAAACAATGCGCTAGCTACTGTCTATCCCAACTATGCCACTATCAAACCAATGCGCTAGCTACTGTCCATCCCAACTATGCTACTGTCAAACCAATGCGCTAGCTACTGTCCATCCCAACTATGCTATCAAACCAATGTAATAGCTACTGTCCATCCCAACTATGCTACTATCAAACCAATGCGCTAGCTATTGTCCATCCCAACTATGATGCTATCAAACCAATGTGCTAGCTACTGTCCATCCCAACTATGCTATCTAACCAATGTAATAGCTACTGTCCATCCCAACTATGCTACTATCAAACCAATGCGCTAGCTACTGTCCATCCCAACTATGCTACTATCAAACCAATGCGCTAGCTACAGTCCATCCCAACTATGCTACTATCAAACCAATGCGCTAGCTATTGTCCATCCCAACTATGATATCAAACCAATGTAATAGCTACTGTCCATCCCAACTATGCTACTATCAAACCAATGCGCTAGCTACTGTCCATCCCAACTATGCTACTATCAAACCAATGCGCTAGCTACTGTCCATCCCAACTATGCTACTATCAAACCAATGTGCTAGCTACTGTCCATCCATCAAACCAATGTGCAAGCTACTGTCCATCCCAACTATGCTGCTATCAAACCAATGTGCTAGCTACTGTCCATCCCAACTATGCTATCAAACCAATGCGCTAGCTACTGTCCATCCCAACTATGCTACTATCAAACCAATGCGCTAGCTACTGTCCATCCCAACTATGCTACTATCAAACCAATGTGCTAGCTACTGTCCATCCCAACTATGCTGCTATCAAACCAATGTGCTAGCTACTGTCCATCCCAACTTTGCTACTATCAAACCAATGTGCTAGCTACTGTCAATCCCAACTATGCTACTATCAAACCAATGTGCTAGCTACTGTCCATCCCAACTATGCTGCTATCAAACCAATGTGCTAGCTACTGTCCATCCCAACTATGCTACTATCAAACCAATGTGCTAGCTACTGTCCATCCCAACTATGCTGCTATCAAACCAATGTGCTAGCTACTGTCCATCCCAACTATGCTATCAAACCAATGTGCTAGCTACTGTCCATCCCAACTATGCTATCAAACCAATGCGCCAGCTACTGTCCATCCCAACTGTGCCACTATCAAACCAATGCGCTAGCTACTGTCTATCCCAACTATGCCACTATCAAACCAATGCGCTAGCTACTGTCCATCCCAACTATGCTACTGTCAAACCAATGCGCTAGCTACTGTCCATCCCAACTATGCTACTATCAAACCAATGTGCTAGCTACTGTCAATCCCAACTATGCTACTATCAAACCAATGTGCTAGCTACTGTCCATCCCAACTATGCTGCTATCAAACCAATGTGCTAGCTACTGTCCATCCCAGCTATGCTATCAAACCAATGCGCTAGCTACTGTCCATCCCAACTATGCTACTATCAAACTAATGTGCTAGCTACTGTCCATCCCAACTATGCTATCAAACCAATGCGCTAGCTACTGTCCATCCCAACTATGCTACTATCAAACCAATGCGCTAGCTACTGTCCATCCATCAAACCAATGTGCTAGCTACTGTCCATCCCAACTATGCTACTATCAAACCAATGTGCTAGCTACTGTCCATCCCAACTATTCTACTATCAAACCAATGTGCTAGCTACTGTCCATCCATCAAACCAATGTGCTAGCTACTGTCCATCCCAACTATGCTACTATCAAACCAATGTGCTAGCTACTGTCCATCCCAACTATGCTACTATCAAACCAATGTGCTAGCTACTGTCAATCCCAACTATGCTATCAAACCAATGTGCTAGCTACTGTCCATCCCAACTATGCTACTATCAAACCAATGCGCTAGCTACTGTCCATCCCAACTATGCTACTATCAAACCAATGCGCTAGCTACTGTCCATCCCAACTATGCTACTATCAAACCAATGCGCTAGCTACAGTCCATCCCAACTATGCTACTATCAAACCAATGCGCTAGCTACTGTCCATCCCAACTATGCTACTATCAAACCAATGTGCTAGCTACTGTCCATCCATCAAACCAATGTGCTAGCTACTGTCCATCCCAACTATGCTACTATCAAACCAATGCGCTAGCTACTGTCCATCCCAACTATGCTACTATCAAACCAATGCGCTAGCTAGAGTCCACCCCAACTATGCTACTATCAAACCAATGCGCTAGCTACTGTCAATCCCAACTATGCTACTATCAAACCTATGCGCTAGCTACTGTCCATCCCAACTATGATGCTATCAAACCAATGTGCTAGCTACTGTCCATCCCAACTATGCTACTATCAAACCAATGCGCTAGCTACTGTCCATCCCAACTATGCCACTATCAAACCAATGCGCTAGCTACTGTCTATCCCAACTATGCCACTATCAAACCAATGCGCTAGCTACTGTCCATCCCAACTATGCTACTATCAAACCAATGCGCTAGCTACTGTCCATCCCAACTATGATGCTATCAAACCAATGTAATAGCTATTGTCCATCCCAACTATGCTACTATCAAACCAATGCGCTAGCTACTGTCCATCCCAACTATGCCACTATCAAAACAATGCGCTAGCTACTGTCTATCCCAACTATGCCACTATCAAACCAATGCGCTAGCTACTGTCCATCCCAACTATGCTACTGTCAAACCAATGCGCTAGCTACTGTCCATCCCAACTATGCTATCAAACCAATGTAATAGCTACTGTCCATCCCAACTATGCTACTATCAAACCAATGCGCTAGCTACAGTCCATCCCAACTATGCTACTATCAAACCAATGCGCTAGCTATTGTCCATCCCAACTATGATGCTATCAAACCAATGTGCTAGCTACTGTCCATCCCAACTATGCTATCTAACCAATGTAATAGCTACTGTCCATCCCAACTATGCTACTATCAAACCAATGCGCTAGCTACTGTCCATCCCAACTATGCTACTATCAAACCAATGCGCTAGCTACAGTCCATCCCAACTATGCTACTATCAAACCAATGCGCTAGCTATTGTCCATCCCAACTATGATATCAAACCAATGTAATAGCTACTGTCCATCCCAACTATGCTACTATCAAACCAATGCGCTAGCTACTGTCCATCCCAACTATGCTACTATCAAACCAATGCGCTAGCTACTGTCCATCCCAACTATGCTACTATCAAACCAATGTGCTAGCTACTGTCCATCCATCAAACCAATGTGCTAGCTACTGTCCATCCCAACTATGCTGCTATCAAACCAATGTGCTAGCTACTGTCCATCCCAACTATGCTATCAAACCAATGCGCTAGCTACTGTCCATCCCAACTATGCTACTATCAAAGCAATGCGCTAGCTACTGTCCATCCCAACTATGCTACTATCAAACCAATGTGCTAGCTACTGTCCATCCCAACTATGCTGCTATCAAACCAATGTGCTAGCTACTGTCCATCCCAACTTTGCTACTATCAAACCAATGTGCTAGCTACTGTCAATCCCAACTATGCTACTATCAAACCAATGTGCTAGCTACTGTCCATCCCAACTATGCTGCTATCAAACCAATGTGCTAGCTACTGTCCATCCCAACTATGCTACTATCAAACCAATGTGCTAGCTACTGTCCATCCCAACTATGCTGCTATCAAACCAATGTGCTAGCTACTGTCCATCCCAACTATGCTATCAAACCAATGTGCTAGCTACTGTCCATCCCAACTATGCTATCAAACCAATGCGCCAGCTACTGTCCATCCCAACTGTGCCACTATCAAACCAATGCGCTAGCTACTGTCTATCCCAACTATGCCACTATCAAACCAATGCGCTAGCTACTGTCCATCCCAACTATGCTACTGTCAAACCAATGCGCTAGCTACTGTCCATCCCAACTATGCTACTATCAAACCAATGTGCTAGCTACTGTCAATCCCAACTATGCTACTATCAAACCAATGTGCTAGCTACTGTCCATCCCAACTATGCTGCTATCAAACCAATGTGCTAGCTACTGTCCATCCCAGCTATGCTATCAAACCAATGCGCTAGCTACTGTCCATCCCAACTATGCTACTATCAAACCAATGTGCTAGCTACTGTCCATCCCAACTATGCTGCTATCAAACCAATGTGCTAGCTACTGTCCATCCCAACTATGCTATCAAACCAATGTGCTAGCTACTGTCCATCCCAACTATGCTATCAAACCAATGCGCCAGCTACTGTCCATCCCAACTGTGCCACTATCAAACCAATGCGCTAGCTACTGTCTATCCCAACTATGCCACTATCAAACCAATGCGCTAGCTACTGTCCATCCCAACTATGCTACTGTCAAACCAATGCGCTAGCTACTGTCCATCCCAACTATGCTACTATCAAACCAATGTGCTAGCTACTGTCAATCCCAACTATGCTACTATCAAACCAATGTGCTAGCTACTGTCCATCCCAACTATGCTGCTATCAAACCAATGTGCTAGCTACTGTCCATCCCAGCTATGCTATCAAACCAATGCGCTAGCTACTGTCCATCCCAACTATGCTACTATCAAACCAATGTGCTAGCTACTGTCCATCCCAACTATGCTATCAAACCAATGCGCTAGCTACTGTCCATCCCAACTATGCTACTATCAAACCAATACGCTAGCTACTGTCCATCCATCAAACCAATGTGCTAGCTACTGTCCATCCCAACTATGCTACTATCAAACCAATGTGCTAGCTACTGTCCATCCCAACTATGCTACTATCAAACCAATGTGCTAGCTACTGTCCATCCATCAAACCAATGTGCTAGCTACTGTCCATCCCAACTATGCTACTATCAAACCAATGTGCTAGCTACTGTCCATCCATCAAACCAATGTGCTAGCTACTGTCCATCCCAACTATGCTGCTATCAAACCAATGTGCTAGCTACTGTCCATCCCAACTATGCTATCAAACCAATGCGCTAGCTACTGTCCATCCCAACTATGCTACTATCAAACCAATGCGCTAGCTACTGTCCATCCCAACTATGCTACTATCAAACCAATGTGCTAGCTACTGTCCATCCCAACTATGCTGCTATCAAACCAATGTGCTAGCTGCTGTCCATCCCAACTTTGCTACTATCAAACCAATGTGCTAGCTACTGTCAATCCCAACTATGCTACTATCAAACCAATGTGCTAGCTACTGTCCATCCCAACTATGCTGCTATCAAACCAATGTGCTAGCTACTGTCCATCCCAACTTTGCTACTATCAAACCAATGTGCTAGCTACTGTCAATCCCAACTATGCTACTATCAAACCAATGTGCTAGCTACTGTCCATCCCAACTATGCTGCTATCAAACCAATGTGCTAGCTACTGTCCATCCCAACTATGCTACTATCAAACCAATGTGCTAGCTACTGTCCATCCCAAATATGCTGCTATCAAACCAATGTGCTAGCTACTGTCCATCCCAACTATGCTATCAAACCAATGTGCTAGCTACTGTCCATCCCAACTATGCTATCAAACCAATGCGCCAGCTACTGTCCATCCCAACTGTGCCACTATCAAACCAATGCGCTAGCTACTGTCTATCCCAACTATGCCACTATCAAACCAATGCGCTAGCTACTGTCCATCCCAACTATGCTACTGTCAAAACAATGCGCTAGCTACTGTCCATCCCAACTATGCTACTATCAAACCAATGCGCTAGCTACTGTCCATCCCAACTATGCCACTATCAAAACAATGCGCTAGCTACTGTCTATCCCAACTATGCCACTATCAAACCAATGCGCTAGCTACTGTCCATCCCAACTATGCTACTGTCAAACCAATGCGCTAGCTACTGTCCATCCCAACTATGCTATCAAACCAATGTAATAGCTACTGTCCATCCCAACTATGCTACTATCAAACCAATGCGCTAGCTATTGTCCATCCCAACTATGATGCTATCAAACCAATGTGCTAGCTACTGTCCATCCCAACTATGCTATCTAACCAATGTAATAGCTACTGTCCATCCCAACTATGCTACTATCAAACCAATGCGCTAGCTACTGTCCATCCCAACTATGCTACTATCAAACCAATGCGCTAGCTACAGTCCATCCCAACTATGCTACTATCAAACCAATGCGCTAGCTACTGTCCATCCCAACTATGCTATCAAACCAATGTAATAGCTACTGTCCATCCCAACTATGCTACTATCAAACCAATGCGCTAGCTATTGTCCATCCCAACTATGATGCTATCAAACCAATGTGCTAGCTACTGTCCATCCCAACTATGCTATCTAACCAATGTAATAGCTACTGTCCATCCCAACTATGCTACTATCAAACCAATGCGCTAGCTACTGTCCATCCCAACTATGCCACTATCAAAACAATGCGCTAGCTACTGTCTATCCCAACTATGCCACTATCAAACCAATGCGCTAGCTACTGTCCATCCCAACTATGCTACTGTCAAACCAATGCGCTAGCTACTGTCCATCCCAACTATGCTATCAAACCAATGTAATAGCTACTGTCCATCCCAACTATGCTACTATCAAACCAATGCATTACATTACATTACATTACATTACAGTCATTTAGCAGACGCTTTTATCCAAAGCGACTAACAATAATTGCATTTAACGTAGGAAGAGCCAATGTACTACTACTTGCCAGAACTCACAAGTGCATCTTCTTTCTAAAACAAACAAGTGACTAAGAGCATAATCTAGTGCTGAAGCAAAGTGCAAGAATCACAATCTAAAGTACAGTGCAATATAATATAATAAGTGCTTAGGTGGGAGGATTGTTGTAGTACTTCTTGAAGAGATGAGTTTTGAGCCTGCGACGAAAGATGGGCAGCGACTCTGCTGTCCTGACATCAGTGGGCAGCTCATTCCACCACTGCGGGGCCAGGACAGAGAAGAGCCGTGACCGTGTCGATCGACCGCAGGAGCCTCGGAGTGACGGGGCAACCAGCCGCCCTGAGGTAGCAGAGCGTAGTGGTCGGGAGGGGATGTAGGGTTTGACCATGGCCTGGAGGTAGGAGGGGGCTGTTCCTTTCATTGCCCTGTAGGTTAGCGCCAGAGTTTTAAACTGGATGCGAGCCGCTACAGGGAGCCAGTGTAGGGAACGGAGAAGGGAAGTTGTGTGGGAGAACTTGGGGTGGTTGAACACCAGGCGAGCAGCAGCTTTCTGGACAAGTTCCAGAGGTTTAATGGCTGACGCCGGTGCCCCCGCCAGGAGGGAGTTGCAGTAGTCCAGGCGGGAGATGACCAGGGCCTGGATGAGTACCTGCGCCGTTTCATTAGTGAGGAAAGGGCGAATCCTCCTGATGTTGTAGAGCATGAATCTGCAGGAACGTGTGACGGATGTGACATGTGAGGAAAATGACAGTTGGTCATCCAGGGTCACACCCAGATTCCTCGCAGTCCGAGTCGGGGTCACCACTGTGTCTTCAATGGTGATGGCCAGGTCCCGGTGCGGACAGCCCTTCCCCGGGAGGAACAGCAGCTCGGTCTTGTCCAGATTGAGCTTGAGGTGATGTGTCGTCATCCACTCCGAAATGTCAGCCAAGCACCCAGCTATGCGTGTCTCCACTTCTGTATCAGAAGGGGGAAATGACAGAACCAGTTGGGTGTCATCGGCATAGCAGTGATAGGAGAAGCCATGCGAGCGAATGACAGAGCCCAGAGATGTAGTGTAGAGGGAAAACAGGAGAGGACCCAGGACAGACCCTTGTGGAACCCCCGTAGTCAGACTACGCGATTCCGACGTCGACCCTCTCCATGTCACCTGGTAGGAGCGGCCCGTCAGGTAGGATGCAAACAGGGAGTGTGCAGAGCCATCGATGCCTTTCTCCTCGAGGGTGGAGAGGAGGATCTGGTGGTCTACCGTATCAAATGCTGCTGACAGGTCTAGGAGTATCAGGACAGAGGAGAGAGAGTTCGCTCTAGCGGCATGGAGTGACTCTGTTACTGCAAGGAGGGCGGTCTCTGTCGAGTGGCCAGCCTTGAACCCGGATTGGTGGGGATCTAGGAGGTCGTTCTGGTGGAGGTAAGAAGACAGTTGGTTAAAGATAGCACGTTCAAGTGTTTTGGATAGAAAGGATAGAAGGGAAACCGGTCTGTAGTTTTTGACATCAGATGGGTCGAGAGATGGTTTCTTTAGGAGGGGGGTGACTCTGGCAGTCTTGAAAGCAGAGGGAAAACATCCTGAAACAAGAGATGCATTGATGAGGTGGGTTAGGAAGGGAAGGAGTTCGGGTGCAACAGACTGAAGGAGAGTCGAGGGAACAGGGTCTAGGGAGCACGTGGTGGGGCGGTTAGATGTTACAAGGTTGAGGGCCTCGTTGGGGGAGAGGGGAGAAAAGTGGGATAAGGTGGGGCGTGGAGAGGAGGGGGGGAGCAGGGAGTGGAGAGAGGGTGGGGATGGGGGGGTGAGTTTCGTGCATGGAGCGTTGACCGGGGGAGGGGGGAAAGAGGATCTGATATCGTTAACTTTCTTGTCAAAGAAGTTGGCGAAATCATCAGGGAGAAGGGAGGAGTTGGGAGTAGGAGGTGGGGGTTGGAGTAGTGAAGAGAAGGTTTCAAAGAGTTTTTTAGGATTGGAAGCAGAGGTTAAGATTTTAGAGCGGAAGAAAGCAGCTTTAGCAGCAGACAGAGAGGAGGAGAATGTGGAAAGAAGAGATTGGAAATTAAGAAGGTCCTCTGGGAGCTTGCCTTTCCTCCATTTGCGCTCAGCTATTCTCAGGCTCCGTCTATCAGTACGCACTGAGTCCGACAGCCATGGGGCAGGTGGAGTTGGGCGTGCAGGCCTGGAGGTGAGGGGACAGAGATTGTCCAGAGAAGAGGAAAGAGTAGAGAGGAGAAGATCAGTGGCAGTATCAGAGGGTAGGAGAGAGAAGGATTCAGGGGCGGGGAGGGCGGAGGTGACAGTAGAGGAAAGGTCAGTAGGGGAGAGCGAGCGGAGATGGCTACGGGCGGTAACCATGTGGGTAGGAGGAGGAGTTACAGGGGAAGAGGGGAGGGAGAGGGAGTAGGACATGAAATAGTGGTCAGAGAGATGGAGGGGAGTGACAGAGAGGTTAGGGGTGGAACAGTGTCTAGTGAAGATGAGATCCAGCTGGTTGCCGGCTTTGTGAGTGGGAGGAGAAGAAGAGAGGTGAAGATCGAAGGAGGAGAGGAAGGAGAGGAAAGGTTCCAATTTCTCACTCTGGATGTTGAAGTCCCCGAGAAGGATGAGTGCGGACCCATCATCTGGGAAGTGCGAAACTAGTGTATCGAGCTCCTCTAGGAATTCACCAAGAGGACCTGGTGGGCGATACACAACAGCAATGGTGAGCTTGATTGGATACATGACAGAGACAGCATGGAATTCAAAAGAGGGAGGGGAGAACTGTGGGATGGAGACGAGTGAGTATTTCCATGTTGGGGAAATGAGCAGGCCAGTACCACCACCTCGCCTCGCAGCTCTGGGAGTGTGGGAGAAAGAATACACATCTGACAGGGCTGCGGGAGTGGCAGTGTTCTCTGGTGTGATCCATGTCTCGGTGAGAGCAAGGAAGCTGAGGGAGAGCAAGGATGCATAGCCTGAGATAAACTCAGCTTTGGGCACCGCCGACTGGCAATTCCAAAGTCCCCCTGTCACCACTTGCTCTCTATGAGTTGAGACAGTCGGATAGATGAGGTTAGAGGGGTTACGGAGTCTGGGGGTGACCCAGTGTCTGCGTGACCCCCGGAGAGGGAACACAACAGGAATAGGATGCAAACACATAATGGTAACAAAACAGGTACTGAGGTAAATGTAGACGTACTACCTTCCTGACAGTCTTACTTGACAAAGTCGCTCTTGAATAAGTCGCCCGGTGCCTTTGGCCGCCCTAGCCTTCGGTCGCACGCCGGAGGGAGCTGTCGCCTTCCCGCCGGTCGCACGCCGGAGGGAGCTGTCGCCTTCCCGCTGTCGCCGTCTAAGCCGTCAATGCTTAAGGCCTGTCACTGCTGATTGCTAATCGTCTGCCAGGAGAGTAGGCCACTCCCACAGCCCACTCAACAGGGCAATTAGTCTAGCTCAGGCCGAAACTAACTCTCACAATAACCTTGAATAACAAAGCAGTTTCACCACAACACTGATGACTTAGCACTAGCCAGTAGAGAAACCAAAATATACTTATGTTTCTAGTTCAGTCTAGTAGCTCCAAGTTCCTTCCAGGGGTTAATGCAATCTGGGGAACACTTGGCCCTGTGCTGTTTATAAATCCTCACTTCAGCAGGCCACTCCCACAGCCCACTCAACAGGGCAATTAGTCTAGCTCAGGCCGAAACTAACTCTCACAATAACCTTGAATAACAAAGCAGTTTCACCACAACACTGATGACTTAGCACTAGCCAGTAGAGAAACCAAAATATACTTATGTTTCTAGTTCAGTCTAGTAGCTCCAAGTTCCTTCCAGGGGTTAATGCAATGCGCTAGCTATTGTCCATCCCAACTATGATGCTATCAAACCAATGTGCTAGCTACTGTCCATCCCAACTATGCTATCTAACCAATGTAATAGCTACTGTCCATCCCAACTATGCTACTATCAAACCAATGCGCTAGCTACTGTCCATCCCAACTATGCTACTATCAAACCAATGCGCTAGCTACAGTCCATCCCAACTATGCGACTATCAAACCAATGCGCTAGCTATTGTCCATCCCAACTATGATATCAAACCAATGTAATAGCTACTGTCCATCCCAACTATGCTACTATCAAACCAATGCGCTAGCTACTGTCCATCCCAACTATGCTACTATCAAACCAATGTGCTAGCTACTGTCCATCCATCAAACCAATGTGCTAGCTACTGTCCATCCCAACTATGCTGCTATCAAACCAATGTGCTAGCTACTGTCCATCCCAACTATGCTATCAAACCAATGCGCTAGCTACTGTCCATCCCAACTATGCTACTATCAAAGCAATGCGCTAGCTACTGTCCATCCCAACTATGCTACTATCAAACCAATGTGCTAGCTACTGTCCATCCCAACTATGCTGCTATCAAACCAATGTGCTAGCTACTGTCCATCCCAACTTTGCTACTATCAAACCAATGTGCTAGCTACTGTCAATCCCAACTATGCTACTATCAAACCAATGTGCTAGCTACTGTCCATCCCAACTATGCTGCTATCAAACCAATGTGCTAGCTACTGTCCATCCCAACTTTGCTACTATCAAACCAATGTGCTAGCTACTGTCAATCCCAACTATGCTACTATCAAACCAATGTGCTAGCTACTGTCCATCCCAACTATGCTGCTATCAAACCAATGTGCTAGCTACTGTCCATCCCAACTATGCTACTATCAAACCAATGTGCTAGCTACTGTCCATCCCAAATATGCTGCTATCAAACCAATGTGCTAGCTACTGTCCATCCCAACTATGCTATCGAACCAATGTGCTAGCTACTGTCCATCCCAACTATGCTATCAAACCAATGCGCCAGCTACTGTCCATCCCAACTGTGCCACTATCAAACCAATGCGCTAGCTACTGTCTATCCCAACTATGCCACTATCAAACCAATGCGCTAGCTACTGTCCATCCCAACTATGCTACTGTCAAACCAATGCGCTAGCTACTGTCCATCCCAACTATGCTACTATCAAACCAATGCGCTAGCTACTGTCCATCCCAACTATGCCACTATCAAAACAATGCGCTAGCTACTGTCTATCCCAACTATGCCACTATCAAACCAATGCGCTAGCTACTGTCCATCCCAACTATGCTACTGTCAAACCAATGCGCTAGCTACTGTCCATCCCAACTATGCTATCAAACCAATGTAATAGCTACTGTCCATCCCAACTATGCTACTATCAAACCAATGCGCTAGCTATTGTCCATCCCAACTATGATGCTATCAAACCAATGTGCTAGCTACTGTCCATCCCAACTATGCTATCTAACCAATGTAATAGCTACTGTCCATCCCAACTATGCTACTATCAAACCAATGCGCTAGCTACTGTCCATCCCAACTATGCTACTATCAAACAAATGCGCTAGCTACAGTCCATCCCAACTATGCTACTATCAAACCAATGCGCTAGCTACTGTCCATCCCAACTATGCTATCAAACCAATGTAATAGCTACTGTCCATCCCAACTATGCTACTATCAAACCAATGCGCTAGCTATTGTCCATCCCAACTATGATGCTATCAAACCAATGTGCTAGCTACTGTCCATCCCAACTATGCTATCTAACCAATGTAATAGCTACTGTCCATCCCAACTATGCTACTATCAAACCAATGCGCTAGCTACTGTCCATCCCAACTATGCCACTATCAAAACAATGCGCTAGCTACTGTCTATCCCAACTATGCCACTATCAAACCAATGCGCTAGCTACTGTCCATCCCAACTATGCTACTGTCAAACCAATGCGCTAGCTACTGTCCATCCCAACTATGCTATCAAACCAATGTAATAGCTACTGTCCATCCCAACTATGCTACTATCAAACCAATGCGCTAGCTATTGTCCATCCCAACTATGATGCTATCAAACCAATGTGCTAGCTACTGTCCATCCCAACTATGCTATCTAACCAATGTAATAGCTACTGTCCATCCCAACTATGCTACTATCAAACCAATGCGCTAGCTACTGTCCATCCCAACTATGCTACTATCAAACCAATGCGCTAGCTACAGTCCATCCCAACTATGCTACTATCAAACCAATGCGCTAGCTACTGTCCATCCCAACTATGCTATCAAACCAATGTAATAGCTACTGTCCATCCCAACTATGCTACTATCAAACCAATGCGCTAGCTATTGTCCATCCCAACTATGATGCTATCAAACCAATGTGCTAGCTACTGTCCATCCCAACTATGCTATCTAACCAATGTAATAGCTACTGTCCATCCCAACTATGCTACTATCAAACCAATGCGCTAGCTACTGTCCATCCCAACTATGCCACTATCAAAACAATGCGCTAGCTACTGTCTATCCCAACTATGCCACTATCAAACCAATGCGCTAGCTACTGTCCATCCCAACTATGCTACTGTCAAACCAATGCGCTAGCTACTGTCCATCCCAACTATGCTATCAAACCAATGTAATAGCTACTGTCCATCCCAACTATGCTACTATCAAACCAATGCGCTAGCTATTGTCCATCCCAACTATGATGCTATCAAACCAATGTGCTAGCTACTGTCCATCCCAACTATGCTATCTAACCAATGTAATAGCTACTGTCCATCCCAACTATGCTACTATCAAACCAATGCGCTAGCTACTGTCCATCCCAACTATGCTACTATCAAACCAATGCGCTAGCTACAGTCCATCCCAACTATGCGACTATCAAACCAATGCGCTAGCTATTGTCCATCCCAACTATGATATCAAACCAATGTAATAGCTACTGTCCATCCCAACTATGCTACTATCAAACCAATGCGCTAGCTACTGTCCATCCCAACTATGCTACTATCAAACCAATGCGCTAGCTACTGTCCATCCCAACTATGCTACTATCAAACCAATGTGCTAGCTACTGTCCATCCATCAAACCAATGCGCTAGCTATTGTCCATCCCAACTATGATATCAAACCAATGTAATAGCTACTGTCCATCCCAACTATGCTACTATCAAACCAATGCGCTAGCTACTGTCCATCCCAACTATGCTACTATCAAACCAATGTGCTAGCTACTGTCCATCCATCAAACCAATGTGCTAGCTACTGTCCATCCCAACTATGCTGCTATCAAACCAATGTGCTAGCTACTGTCCATCCCAACTATGCTATCAAACCAATGCGCTAGCTACTGTCCATCCCAACTATGCTACTATCAAACCAATGCGCTAGCTACTGTCCATCCCAACTATGCTACTATCAAACCAATGTGCTAGCTACTGTCCATCCCAACTATGCTGCTATCAAACCAATGTGCTAGCTACTGTCCATCCCAACTTTGCTACTATCAAACCAATGTGCTAGCTACTGTCAATCCCAACTATGCTACTATCAAACCAATGTGCTAGCTACTGTCCATCCCAACTATGCTGCTATCAAACCAATGTGCTAGCTACTGTCCATCCCAACTTTGCTGCTATCAAACCAATGTGCTAGCTACTGTCCATCCCAAATATGCTGCTATCAAACCAATGTGCTAGCTACTGTCCATCCCAACTATGCTATCAAACCAATGTGCTAGCTACTGTCCATCCCAACTATGCTATCAAACCAATGCGCCAGCTACTGTCCATCCCAACTGTGCCACTATCAAACCAATGCGCTAGCTACTGTCTATCCCAACTATGCCACTATCAAACCAATGCGCTAGCTACTGTCCATCCCAACTATGCTACTGTCAAACCAATGCGCTAGCTACTGTCCATCCCAACTATGCTACTATCAAACCAATGCGCTAGCTACTGTCCATCCCAACTATGCCACTATCAAAACAATGCGCTAGCTACTGTCTATCCCAACTATGCCACTATCAAACCAATGCGCTAGCTACTGTCCATCCCAACTATGCTACTGTCAAACCAATGCGCTAGCTACTGTCCATCCCAACTATGCTATCAAACCAATGTAATAGCTACTGTCCATCCCAACTATGCTACTATCAAACCAATGCGCTAGCTATTGTCCATCCCAACTATGATGCTATCAAACCAATGTGCTAGCTACTGTCCATCCCAACTATGCTATCTAACCAATGTAATAGCTACTGTCCATCCCAACTATGCTACTATCAAACCAATGCGCTAGCTACTGTCCATCCCAACTATGCTACTATCAAACCAATGCGCTAGCTACAGTCCATCCCAACTATGCTACTATCAAACCAATGCGCTAGCTATTGTCCATCCCAACTATGATATCAAACCAATGTAATAGCTACTGTCCATCCCAACTATGCTACTTTCAAACCAATGCGCTAGCTACTGTCCATCCCAACTATGCTACTATCAAACCAATGCGCTAGCTACTGTCCATCCCAACTATGCTACTATCAAACCAATGTGCTAGCTACTGTCCATCCATCAAACCAATGCGCTAGCTATTGTCCATCCCAACTATGATATCAAACCAATGTAATAGCTACTGTCCATCCCAACTATGCTATCAAACCAATGCGCCAGCTACTGTCCATCCCAACTGTGCCACTATCAAACCAATGCGCTAGCTACTGTCTATCCCAACTATGCCACTATCAAACCAATGCGCTAGCTACTGTCCATCCCAACTATGCTACTGTCAAACCAATGCGCTAGCTACTGTCCATCCCAACTATGCTACTATCAAACCAATGTGCTAGCTACTGTCAATCCCAACTATGCTACTATCAAACCAATGTGCTAGCTACTGTCCATCCCAACTATGCTGCTATCAAACCAATGTGCTAGCTACTGTCCATCCCAGCTATGCTATCAAACCAATGCGCTAGCTACTGTCCATCCCAACTATGCTACTATCAAACCAATGTGCTAGCTACTGTCCATCCCAACTATGCTGCTATCAAACCAATGTGCTAGCTACTGTCCATCCCAACTATGCTATCAAACCAATGTGCTAGCTACTGTCCATCCCAACTATGCTATCAAACCAATGCGCCAGCTACTGTCCATCCCAACTGTGCCACTATCAAACCAATGCGCTAGCTACTGTCCATCCCAACTTTGCTACTATCAAACCAATGTGCTAGCTACTGTCAATCCCAACTATGCTACTATCAAACCAATGTGCTAGCTACTGTCCATCCCAACTATGCTGCTATCAAACCAATGTGCTAGCTACTGTCCATCCCAACTATGCTACTATCAAACCAATGTGCTAGCTACTGTCCATCCCAAATATGCTGCTATCAAACCAATGTGCTAGCTACTGTCCATCCCAACTATGCTATCAAACCAATGTGCTAGCTACTGTCCATCCCAACTATGCTATCAAACCAATGCGCCAGCTACTGTCCATCCCAACTGTGCCACTATCAAACCAATGCGCTAGCTACTGTCTATCCCAACTATGCCACTATCAAACCAATGCGCTAGCTACTGTCCATCCCAACTATGCTACTGTCAAACCAATGCGCTAGCTACTGTCCATCCCAACTATGCTACTATCAAACCAATGCGCTAGCTACTGTCCATCCCAACTATGCCACTATCAAAACAATGCGCTAGCTACTGTCTATCCCAACTATGCCACTATCAAACCAATGCGCTAGCTACTGTCCATCCCAACTATGCTACTGTCAAACCAATGCGCTAGCTACTGTCCATCCCAACTATGCTATCAAACCAATGTAATAGCTACTGTCCATCCCAACTATGCTACTATCAAACCAATGCGCTAGCTATTGTCCATCCCAACTATGATGCTATCAAACCAATGTGCTAGCTACTGTCCATCCCAACTATGCTATCTAACCAATGTAATAGCTACTGTCCATCCCAACTATGCTACTATCAAACCAATGCGCTAGCTACTGTCCATCCCAACTATGCTACTATCAAACAAATGCGCTAGCTACAGTCCATCCCAACTATGCTACTATCAAACCAATGCGCTAGCTACTGTCCATCCCAACTATGCTATCAAACCAATGTAATAGCTACTGTCCATCCCAACTATGCTACTATCAAACCAATGCGCTAGCTATTGTCCATCCCAACTATGATGCTATCAAACCAATGTGCTAGCTACTGTCCATCCCAACTATGCTATCTAACCAATGTAATAGCTACTGTCCATCCCAACTATGCTACTATCAAACCAATGCGCTAGCTACTGTCCATCCCAACTATGCCACTATCAAAACAATGCGCTAGCTACTGTCTATCCCAACTATGCCACTATCAAACCAATGCGCTAGCTACTGTCCATCCCAACTATGCTACTGTCAAACCAATGCGCTAGCTACTGTCCATCCCAACTATGCTATCAAACCAATGTAATAGCTACTGTCCATCCCAACTATGCTACTATCAAACCAATGCGCTAGCTATTGTCCATCCCAACTATGATGCTATCAAACCAATGTGCTAGCTACTGTCCATCCCAACTATGCTATCTAACCAATGTAATAGCTACTGTCCATCCCAACTATGCTACTATCAAACCAATGCGCTAGCTACTGTCCATCCCAACTATGCTACTATCAAACCAATGCGCTAGCTACAGTCCATCCCAACTATGCTACTATCAAACCAATGCGCTAGCTATTGTCCATCCCAACTATGATATCAAACCAATGTAATAGCTACTGTCCATCCCAACTATGCTACTATCAAACCAATGCGCTAGCTACTGTCCATCCCAACTATGCTACTATCAAACCAATGCGCTAGCTACTGTCCATCCCAACTATGCTACTATCAAACCAATGTGCTAGCTACTGTCCATCCATCAAACCAATGCGCTAGCTATTGTCCATCCCAACTATGATATCAAACCAATGTAATAGCTACTGTCCATCCCAACTATGCTATCAAACCAATGCGCCAGCTACTGTCCATCCCAACTGTGCCACTATCAAACCAATGCGCTAGCTACTGTCTATCCCAACTATGCCACTATCAAACCAATGCGCTAGCTACTGTCCATCCCAACTATGCTACTGTCAAACCAATGCGCTAGCTACTGTCCATCCCAACTATGCTACTATCAAACCAATGTGCTAGCTACTGTCAATCCCAACTATGCTACTATCAAACCAATGTGCTAGCTACTGTCCATCCCAACTATGCTGCTATCAAACCAATGTGCTAGCTACTGTCCATCCCAGCTATGCTATCAAACCAATGCGCTAGCTACTGTCCATCCCAACTATGCTACTATCAAACCAATGTGCTAGCTACTGTCCATCCCAACTATGCTGCTATCAAACCAATGTGCTAGCTACTGTCCATCCCAACTATGCTATCAAACCAATGTGCTAGCTACTGTCCATCCCAACTATGCTATCAAACCAATGCGCCAGCTACTGTCCATCCCAACTGTGCCACTATCAAACCAATGCGCTAGCTACTGTCTATCCCAACTATGCCACTATCAAACCAATGCGCTAGCTACTGTCCATCCCAACTATGCTACTGTCAAACCAATGCGCTAGCTACTGTCCATCCCAACTATGCTACTATCAAACCAATGTGCTAGCTACTGTCAATCCCAACTATGCTACTATCAAACCAATGTGCTAGCTACTGTCCATCCCAACTATGCTGCTATCAAACCAATGTGCTAGCTACTGTCCATCCCAGCTATGCTATCAAACCAATGCGCTAGCTACTGTCCATCCCAACTATGCTACTATCAAACCAATGTGCTAGCTACTGTCCATCCCAACTATGCTATCAAACCAATGCGCTAGCTACTGTCCATCCCAACTATGCTACTATCAAACCAATACGCTAGCTACTGTCCATCCATCAAACCAATGTGCTAGCTACTGTCCATCCCAACTATGCTACTATCAAACCAATGTGCTAGCTACTGTCCATCCCAACTATGCTACTATCAAACCAATGTGCTAGCTACTGTCCATCCATCAAACCAATGTGCTAGCTACTGTCCATCCCAACTATGCTACTATCAAACCAATGTGCTAGCTACTGTCCATCCATCAAACCAATGTGCTAGCTACTGTCCATCCCAACTATGCTGCTATCAAACCAATGTGCTAGCTACTGTCCATCCCAACTATGCTATCAAACCAATGCGCTAGCTACTGTCCATCCCAACTATGCTACTATCAAACCAATGCGCTAGCTACTGTCCATCCCAACTATGCTACTATCAAACCAATGTGCTAGCTACTGTCCATCCCAACTATGCTGCTATCAAACCAATGTGCTAGCTACTGTCCATCCCAACTTTGCTACTATCAAACCAATGTGCTAGCTACTGTCAATCCCAACTATGCTACTATCAAACCAATGTGCTAGCTACTGTCCATCCCAACTATGCTGCTATCAAACCAATGTGCTAGCTACTGTCCATCCCAACTTTGCTACTATCAAACCAATGTGCTAGCTACTGTCAATCCCAACTATGCTACTATCAAACCAATGTGCTAGCTACTGTCCATCCCAACTATGCTGCTATCAAACCAATGTGCTAGCTACTGTCCATCCCAACTATGCTACTATCAAACCAATGTGCTAGCTACTGTCCATCCCAAATATGCTGCTATCAAACCAATGTGCTAGCTACTGTCCATCCCAACTATGCTATCAAACCAATGTGCTAGCTACTGTCCATCCCAACTATGCTATCAAACCAATGCGCCAGCTACTGTCCATCCCAACTGTGCCACTATCAAACCAATGCGCTAGCTACTGTCTATCCCAACTATGCCACTATCAAACCAATGCGCTAGCTACTGTCCATCCCAACTATGCTACTGTCAAACCAATGCGCTAGCTACTGTCCATCCCAACTATGCTACTATCAAACCAATGCGCTAGCTACTGTCCATCCCAACTATGCCACTATCAAAACAATGCGCTAGCTACTGTCTATCCCAACTATGCCACTATCAAACCAATGCGCTAGCTACTGTCCATCCCAACTATGCTACTGTCAAACCAATGCGCTAGCTACTGTCCATCCCAACTATGCTATCAAACCAATGTAATAGCTACTGTCCATCCCAACTATGCTACTATCAAACCAATGCGCTAGCTATTGTCCATCCCAACTATGATGCTATCAAACCAATGTGCTAGCTACTGTCCATCCCAACTATGCTATCTAACCAATGTAATAGCTACTGTCCATCCCAACTATGCTACTATCAAACCAATGCGCTAGCTACTGTCCATCCCAACTATGCTACTATCAAACCAATGCGCTAGCTACAGTCCATCCCAACTATGCTACTATCAAACCAATGCGCTAGCTACTGTCCATCCCAACTATGCTATCAAACCAATGTAATAGCTACTGTCCATCCCAACTATGCTACTATCAAACCAATGCGCTAGCTATTGTCCATCCCAACTATGATGCTATCAAACCAATGTGCTAGCTACTGTCCATCCCAACTATGCTATCTAACCAATGTAATAGCTACTGTCCATCCCAACTATGCTACTATCAAACCAATGCGCTAGCTACTGTCCATCCCAACTATGCCACTATCAAAACAATGCGCTAGCTACTGTCTATCCCAACTATGCCACTATCAAACCAATGCACTAGCTACTGTCCATCCCAACTATGCTACTGTCAAACCAATGCGCTAGCTACTGTCCATCCCAACTATGCTATCAAACCAATGTAATAGCTACTGTCCATCCCAACTATGCTACTATCAAACCAATGCGCTAGCTATTGTCCATCCCAACTATGATGCTATCAAACCAATGTGCTAGCTACTGTCCATCCCAACTATGCTATCTAACCAATGTAATAGCTACTGTCCATCCCAACTATGCTACTATCAAACCAATGCGCTAGCTACTGTCCATCCCAACTATGCCACTATCAAAACAATGCGCTAGCTACTGTCTATCCCAACTATGCCACTATCAAACCAATGCGCTAGCTACTGTCCATCCCAACTATGCTACTGTCAAACCAATGCGCTAGCTACTGTCCATCCCAACTATGCTATCAAACCAATGTAATAGCTACTGTCCATCCCAACTATGCTACTATCAAACCAATGCGCTAGCTATTGTCCATCCCAACTATGATGCTATCAAACCAATGTGCTAGCTACTGTCCATCCCAACTATGCTATCTAACCAATGTAATAGCTACTGTCCATCCCAACTATGCTACTATCAAACCAATGCGCTAGCTACTGTCCATCCCAACTATGCTACTATCAAACCAATGCGCTAGCTACAGTCCATCCCAACTATGCGACTATCAAACCAATGCGCTAGCTATTGTCCATCCCAACTATGATATCAAACCAATGTAATAGCTACTGTCCATCCCAACTATGCTACTATCAAACCAATGCGCTAGCTACTGTCCATCCCAACTATGCTACTATCAAACCAATGCGCTAGCTACTGTCCATCCCAACTATGCTACTATCAAACCAATGTGCTAGCTACTGTCCATCCATCAAACCAATGCGCTAGCTATTGTCCATCCCAACTATGATATCAAACCAATGTAATAGCTACTGTCCATCCCAACTATGCTACTATCAAACCAATGCGCTAGCTACTGTCCATCCCAACTATGCTACTATCAAACCAATGTGCTAGCTACTGTCCATCCATCAAACCAATGTGCTAGCTACTGTCCATCCCAACTATGCTGCTATCAAACCAATGTGCTAGCTACTGTCCATCCCAACTATGCTATCAAACCAATGCGCTAGCTACTGTCCATCCCAACTATGCTACTATCAAACCAATGCGCTAGCTACTGTCCATCCCAACTATGCTACTATCAAACCAATGTGCTAGCTACTGTCCATCCCAACTATGCTGCTATCAAACCAATGTGCTAGCTACTGTCCATCCCAACTTTGCTACTATCAAACCAATGTGCTAGCTACTGTCAATCCCAACTATGCTACTATCAAACCAATGTGCTAGCTACTGTCCATCCCAACTATGCTGCTATCAAACCAATGTGCTAGCTACTGTCCATCCCAACTTTGCTACTATCAAACCAATGTGCTAGCTACTGTCAATCCCAACTATGCTACTATCAAACCAATGTGCTAGCTACTGTCCATCCCAACTATGCTGCTATCAAACCAATGTGCTAGCTACTGTCCATCCCAACTATGCTACTATCAAACCAATGTGCTAGCTACTGTCCATCCCAAATATGCTGCTATCAAACCAATGTGCTAGCTACTGTCCATCCCAACTATGCTATCAAATCAATGTGCTAGCTACTGTCCATCCCAACTATGCTATCAAACCAATGCGCCAGCTACTGTCCATCCCAACTGTGCCACTATCAAACCAATGCGCTAGCTACTGTCTATCCCAACTATGCCACTATCAAACCAATGCGCTAGCTACTGTCCATCCCAACTATGCTACTGTCAAACCAATGCGCTAGCTACTGTCCATCCCAACTATGCTACTATCAAACCAATGCGCTAGCTACTGTCCATCCCAACTATGCCACTATCAAAACAATGCGCTAGCTACTGTCTATCCCAACTATGCCACTATCAAACCAATGCGCTAGCTACTGTCCATCCCAACTATGCTACTGTCAAACCAATGCGCTAGCTACTGTCCATCCCAACTATGCTATCAAACCAATGTAATAGCTACTGTCCATCCCAACTATGCTACTATCAAACCAATGCGCTAGCTATTGTCCATCCCAACTATGATGCTATCAAACCAATGTGCTAGCTACTGTCCATCCCAACTATGCTATCTAACCAATGTAATAGCTACTGTCCATCCCAACTATGCTACTATCAAACCAATGCGCTAGCTACTGTCCATCCAAACTATGCTACTATCAAACCAATGCGCTAGCTACAGTCCATCCCAACTATGCTACTATCAAACCAATGCGCTAGCTATTGTCCATCCCAACTATGATATCAAACCAATGTAATAGCTACTGTCCATCCCAACTATGCTACTATCAAACCAATGCGCTAGCTACTGTCCATCCCAACTATGCTACTATCAAACCAATGCGCTAGCTACTGTCCATCCCAACTATGCTACTATCAAACCAATGTGCTAGCTACTGTCCATCCATCAAACCAATGCGCTAGCTATTGTCCATCCCAACTATGATATCAAACCAATGTAATAGCTACTGTCCATCCCAACTATGCTATCAAACCAATGCGCCAGCTACTGTCCATCCCAACTGTGCCACTATCAAACCAATGCGCTAGCTACTGTCTATCCCAACTATGCCACTATCAAACCAATGCGCTAGCTACTGTCCATCCCAACTATGCTACTGTCAAACCAATGCGCTAGCTACTGTCCATCCCAACTATGCTACTATCAAACCAATGTGCTAGCTACTGTCAATCCCAACTATGCTACTATCAAACCAATGTGCTAGCTACTGTCCATCCCAACTATGCTGCTATCAAACCAATGTGCTAGCTACTGTCCATCCCAGCTATGCTATCAAACCAATGCGCTAGCTACTGTCCATCCCAACTATGCTACTATCAAACCAATGTGCTAGCTACTGTCCATCCCAACTATGCTGCTATCAAACCAATGTGCTAGCTACTGTCCATCCCAACTATGCTATCAAACCAATGTGCTAGCTACTGTCCATCCCAACTATGCTATCAAACCAATGCGCCAGCTACTGTCCATCCCAACTGTGCCACTATCAAACCAATGCGCTAGCTACTGTCCATCCCAACTTTGCTACTATCAAACCAATGTGCTAGCTACTGTCAATCCCAACTATGCTACTATCAAACCAATGTGCTAGCTACTGTCCATCCCAACTATGCTGCTATCAAACCAATGTGCTAGCTACTGTCCATCCCAACTATGCTACTATCAAACCAATGTGCTAGCTACTGTCCATCCCAAATATGCTGCTATCAAACCAATGTGCTAGCTACTGTCCATCCCAACTATGCTATCAAACCAATGTGCTAGCTACTGTCCATCCCAACTATGCTATCAAACCAATGCGCCAGCTACTGTCCATCCCAACTGTGCCACTATCAAACCAATGCGCTAGCTACTGTCTATCCCAATTATGCCACTATCAAACCAATGCGCTAGCTACTGTCCATCCCAACTATGCTACTGTCAAACCAATGCGCTAGCTACTGTCCATCCCAACTATGCTACTATCAAACCAATGCGCTAGCTACTGTCCATCCCAACTATGCCACTATCAAAACAATGCGCTAGCTACTGTCTATCCCAACTATGCCACTATCAAACCAATGCGCTAGCTACTGTCCATCCCAACTATGCTACTGTCAAACCAATGCGCTAGCTACTGTCCATCCCAACTATGCTATCAAACCAATGTAATAGCTACTGTCCATCCCAACTATGCTACTATCAAACCAATGCGCTAGCTATTGTCCATCCCAACTATGATGCTATCAAACCAATGTGCTAGCTACTGTCCATCCCAACTATGCTATCTAACCAATGTAATAGCTACTGTCCATCCCAACTATGCTACTATCAAACCAATGCGCTAGCTACTGTCCATCCCAACTATGCTACTATCAAACAAATGCGCTAGCTACAGTCCATCCCAACTATGCTACTATCAAACCAATGCGCTAGCTACTGTCCATCCCAACTATGCTATCAAACCAATGTAATAGCTACTGTCCATCCCAACTATGCTACTATCAAACCAATGCGCTAGCTATTGTCCATCCCAACTATGATGCTATCAAACCAATGTGCTAGCTACTGTCCATCCCAACTATGCTATCTAACCAATGTAATAGCTACTGTCCATCCCAACTATGCTACTATCAAACCAATGCGCTAGCTACTGTCCATCCCAACTATGCCACTATCAAAACAATGCGCTAGCTACTGTCTATCCCAACTATGCCACTATCAAACCAATGCGCTAGCTACTGTCCATCCCAACTATGCTACTGTCAAACCAATGCGCTAGCTACTGTCCATCCCAACTATGCTATCAAACCAATGTAATAGCTACTGTCCATCCCAACTATGCTACTATCAAACCAATGCGCTAGCTATTGTCCATCCCAACTATGATGCTATCAAACCAATGTGCTAGCTACTGTCCATCCCAACTATGCTATCTAACCAATGTAATAGCTACTGTCCATCCCAACTATGCTACTATCAAACCAATGCGCTAGCTACTGTCCATCCCAACTATGCTACTATCAAACCAATGCGCTAGCTACAGTCCATCCCAACTATGCTACTATCAAACCAATGCGCTAGCTATTGTCCATCCCAACTATGATATCAAACCAATGTAATAGCTACTGTCCATCCCAACTATGCTACTATCAAACCAATGCGCTAGCTACTGTCCATCCCAACTATGCTACTATCAAACCAATGCGCTAGCTACTGTCCATCCCAACTATGCTACTATCTAACCAATGTGCTAGCTACTGTCCATCCATCAAACCAATGCGCTAGCTATTGTCCATCCCAACTATGATATCAAACCAATGTAATAGCTACTGTCCATCCCAACTATGCTATCAAACCAATGCGCCAGCTACTGTCCATCCCAACTGTGCCACTATCAAACCAATGCGCTAGCTACTGTCTATCCCAACTATGCCACTATCAAACCAATGCGCTAGCTACTGTCCATCCCAACTATGCTACTGTCAAACCAATGCGCTAGCTACTGTCCATCCCAACTATGCTACTATCAAACCAATGTGCTAGCTACTGTCAATCCCAACTATGCTACTATCAAACCAATGTGCTAGCTACTGTCCATCCCAACTATGCTGCTATCAAACCAATGTGCTAGCTACTGTCCATCCCAGCTATGCTATCAAACCAATGCGCTAGCTACTGTCCATCCCAACTATGCTACTATCAAACCAATGTGCTAGCTACTGTCCATCTCAACTATGCTGCTATCAAACCAATGTGCTAGCTACTGTCCATCCCAACTATGCTATCAAACCAATGTGCTAGCTACTGTCCATCCCAACTATGCTATCAAACCAATGCGCCAGCTACTGTCCATCCCAACTGTGCCACTATCAAACCAATGCGCTAGCTACTGTCTATCCCAACTATGCCACTATCAAACCAATGCGCTAGCTACTGTCCATCCCAACTATGCTACTGTCAAACCAATGCGCTAGCTACTGTCCATCCCAACTATGCTACTATCAAACCAATGTGCTAGCTACTGTCAATCCCAACTATGCTACTATCAAACCAATGTGCTAGCTACTGTCCATCCCAACTATGCTGCTATCAAACCAATGTGCTAGCTACTGTCCATCCCAGCTATGCTATCAAACCAATGCGCTAGCTACTGTCCATCCCAACTATGCTACTATCAAACCAATGTGCTAGCTACTGTCCATCCCAACTATGCTATCAAACCAATGCGCTAGCTACTGTCCATCCCAACTATGCTACTATCAAACCAATACGCTAGCTACTGTCCATCCATCAAACCAATGTGCTAGCTACTGTCCATCCCAACTATGCTACTATCAAACCAATGTGCTAGCTACTGTCCATCCCAACTATGCTACTATCAAACCAATGTGCTAGCTACTGTCCATCCATCAAACCAATGTGCTAGCTACTGTCCATCCCAACTATGCTACTATCAAACCAATGTGCTAGCTACTGTCCATCCATCAAACCAATGTGCTAGCTACTGTCCATCCCAACTATGCTGCTATCAAACCAATGTGCTAGCTACTGTCCATCCCAACTATGCTATCAAACCAATGCGCTAGCTACTGTCCATCCCAACTATGCTACTATCAAACCAATGCGCTAGCTACTGTCCATCCCAACTATGCTACTATCAAACCAATGTGCTAGCTACTGTCCATCCCAACTATGCTGCTATCAAACCAATGTGCTAGCTACTGTCCATCCCAACTTTGCTACTATCAAACCAATGTGCTAGCTACTGTCAATCCCAACTATGCTACTATCAAACCAATGTGCTAGCTACTGTCCATCCCAACTATGCTGCTATCAAACCAATGTGCTAGCTACTGTCCATCCCAACTTTGCTACTATCAAACCAATGTGCTAGCTACTGTCAATCCCAACTATGCTACTATCAAACCAATGTGCTAGCTACTGTCCATCCCAACTATGCTGCTATCAAACCAATGTGCTAGCTACTGTCCATCCCAACTATGCTACTATCAAACCAATGTGCTAGCTACTGTCCATCCCAAATATGCTGCTATCAAACCAATGTGCTAGCTACTGTCCATCCCAACTATGCTATCAAACCAATGTGCTAGCTACTGTCCATCCCAACTATGCTATCAAACCAATGCGCCAGCTACTGTCCATCCCAACTGTGCCACTATCAAACCAATGCGCTAGCTACTGTCTATCCCAACTATGCCACTATCAAACCAATGCGCTAGCTACTGTCCATCCCAACTATGCTACTGTCAAACCAATGCGCTAGCTACTGTCCATCCCAACTATGCTACTATCAAACCAATGCGCTAGCTACTGTCCATCCCAACTATGCCACTATCAAAACAATGCGCTAGCTACTGTCTATCCCAACTATGCCACTATCAAACCAATGCGCTAGCTACTGTCCATCCCAACTATGCTACTGTCAAACCAATGCGCTAGCTACTGTCCATCCCAACTATGCTATCAAACCAATGTAATAGCTACTGTCCATCCCAACTATGCTACTATCAAACCAATGCGCTAGCTATTGTCCATCCCAACTATGATGCTATCAAACCAATGTGCTAGCTACTGTCCATCCCAACTATGCTATCTAACCAATGTAATAGCTACTGTCCATCCCAACTATGCTACTATCAAACCAATGCGCTAGCTACTGTCCATCCCAACTATGCTACTATCAAACCAATGCGCTAGCTACAGTCCATCCCAACTATGCTACTATCAAACCAATGCGCTAGCTACTGTCCATCCCAACTATGCTATCAAACCAATGTAATAGCTACTGTCCATCCCAACTATGCTACTATCAAACCAATGCGCTAGCTATTGTCCATCCCAACTATGATGCTATCAAACCAATGTGCTAGCTACTGTCCATCCCAACTATGCTATCTAACCAATGTAATAGCTACTGTCCATCCCAACTATGCTACTATCAAACCAATGCGCTAGCTACTGTCCATCCCAACTATGCCACTATCAAAACAATGCGCTAGCTACTGTCTATCCCAACTATGCCACTATCAAACCAATGCACTAGCTACTGTCCATCCCAACTATGCTACTGTCAAACCAATGCGCTAGCTACTGTCCATCCCAACTATGCTATCAAACCAATGTAATAGCTACTGTCCATCCCAACTATGCTACTATCAAACCAATGCGCTAGCTATTGTCCATCCCAACTATGATGCTATCAAACCAATGTGCTAGCTACTGTCCATCCCAACTATGCTATCTAACCAATGTAATAGCTACTGTCCATCCCAACTATGCTACTATCAAACCAATGCGCTAGCTACTGTCCATCCCAACTATGCTACTATCAAACCAATGCGCTAGCTACAGTCCATCCCAACTATGCTACTATCAAACCAATGCGCTAGCTATTGTCCATCCCAACTATGATATCAAACCAATGTAATAGCTACTGTCCATCCCAACTATGCTACTATCAAACCAATGCGCTAGCTACTGTCCATCCCAACTATGCTACTATCAAACCAATGCGCTAGCTACTGTCCATCCCAACTATGCTACTATCAAACCAATGTGCTAGCTACTGTCCATCCATCAAACCAATGCGCTAGCTATTGTCCATCCCAACTATGATATCAAACCAATGTAATAGCTACTGTCCATCCCAACTATGCTACTATCAAACCAATGCGCTAGCTACTGTCCATCCCAACTATGCTACTATCAAACCAATGTGCTAGCTACTGTCCATCCATCAAACCAATGTGCTAGCTACTGTCCATCCCAACTATGCTGCTATCAAACCAATGTGCTAGCTACTGTCCATCCCAACTATGCTATCAAACCAATGCGCTAGCTACTGTCCATCCCAACTATGCTACTATCAAACCAATGCGCTAGCTACTGTCCATCCCAACTATGCTACTATCAAACCAATGTGCTAGCTACTGTCCATCCCAACTATGCTGCTATCAAACCAATGTGCTAGCTACTGTCCATCCCAACTTTGCTACTATCAAACCAATGTGCTAGCTACTGTCAATCCCAACTATGCTACTATCAAACCAATGTGCTAGCTACTGTCCATCCCAACTATGCTGCTATCAAACCAATGTGCTAGCTACTGTCCATCCCAACTTTGCTACTATCAAACCAATGTGCTAGCTACTGTCAATCCCAACTATGCTACTATCAAACCAATGTGCTAGCTACTGTCCATCCCAACTATGCTGCTATCAAACCAATGTGCTAGCTACTGTCCATCCCAACTATGCTACTATCAAACCAATGTGCTAGCTACTGTCCATCCCAAATATGCTGCTATCAAACCAATGTGCTAGCTACTGTCCATCCCAACTATGCTATCAAACCAATGTGCTAGCTACTGTCCATCCCAACTATGCTATCAAACCAATGCGCCAGCTACTGTCCATCCCAACTGTGCCACTATCAAACCAATGCGCTAGCTACTGTCTATCCCAACTATGCCACTATCAAACCAATGCGCTAGCTACTGTCCATCCCAACTATGCTACTGTCAAACCAATGCGCTAGCTACTGTCCATCCCAACTATGCTACTATCAAACCAATGCGCTAGCTACTGTCCATCCCAACTATGCCACTATCAAAACAATGCGCTAGCTACTGTCTATCCCAACTATGCCACTATCAAACCAATGCGCTAGCTACTGTCCATCCCAACTATGCTACTGTCAAACCAATGCGCTAGCTACTGTCCATCCCAACTATGCTATCAAACCAATGTAATAGCTACTGTCCATCCCAACTATGCTACTATCAAACCAATGCGCTAGCTATTGTCCATCCCAACTATGATGCTATCAAACCAATGTGCTAGCTACTGTCCATCCCAACTATGCTATCTAACCAATGTAATAGCTACTGTCCATCCCAACTATGCTACTATCAAACCAATGCGCTAGCTACTGTCCATCCCAACTATGCTACTATCAAACAAATGCGCTAGCTACAGTCCATCCCAACTATGCTACTATCAAACCAATGCGCTAGCTACTGTCCATCCCAACTATGCTATCAAACCAATGTAATAGCTACTGTCCATCCCAACTATGCTACTATCAAACCAATGCGCTAGCTATTGTCCATCCCAACTATGATGCTATCAAACCAATGTGCTAGCTACTGTCCATCCCAACTATGCTATCTAACCAATGTAATAGCTACTGTCCATCCCAACTATGCTACTATCAAACCAATGCGCTAGCTACTGTCCATCCCAACTATGCCACTATCAAAACAATGCGCTAGCTACTGTCTATCCCAACTATGCCACTATCAAACCAATGCGCTAGCTACTGTCCATCCCAACTATGCTACTGTCAAACCAATGCGCTAGCTACTGTCCATCCCAACTATGCTATCAAACCAATGTAATAGCTACTGTCCATCCCAACTATGCTACTATCAAACCAATGCGCTAGCTATTGTCCATCCCAACTATTATGCTATCAAACCAATGTGCTAGCTACTGTCCATCCCAACTATGCTATCTAACCAATGTAATAGCTACTGTCCATCCCAACTATGCTACTATCAAACCAATGCGCTAGCTACTGTCCATCCCAACTATGCTACTATCAAACCAATGCGCTAGCTACAGTCCATCCCAACTATGCTACTATCAAACCAATGCGCTAGCTATTGTCCATCCCAACTATGATATCAAACCAATGTAATAGCTACTGTCCATCCCAACTATGCTTCTATCAAACCAATGCGCTAGCTACTGTCCATCCCAACTATGCTACTATCAAACCAATGCGCTAGCTACTGTCCATCCCAACTATGCTACTATCAAACCAATGTGCTAGCTACTGTCCATCCATCAAACCAATGTGCTAGCTACTGTCCATCCCAACTATGCTGCTATCAAACCAATGTGCTAGCTACTGTCCATCCCAACTATGCTATCAAACCAATGCGCTAGCTACTGTCCATCCCAACTATGCTACTATCAAACCAATGCGCTAGCTACTGTCCATCCCAACTATGCTACTATCAAACCAATGTGCTAGCTACTGTCCATCCCAACTATGCTGCTATCAAACCAATGTGCTAGCTACTGTCCATCCCAACTTTGCTACTATCAAACCAATGTGCTAGCTACTGTCAATCCCAACTATGCTACTATCAAACCAATGTGCTAGCTACTGTCCATCCCAACTATGCTGCTATCAAACCAATGTGCTAGCTACTGTCCATCCCAACTATGCTACTATCAAACCAATGTGCTAGCTACTGTCCATCCCAACTATGCTGCTATCAAACCAATGTGCTAGCTACTGTCCATCCCAACTATGCTATCAAACCAATGTGCTAGCTACTGTCCATCCCAACTATGCTATCAAACCAATGCGCCAGCTACTGTCCATCCCAACTGTGCCACTATCAAACCAATGCGCTAGCTACTGTCTATCCCAACTATGCCACTATCAAACCAATGCGCTAGCTACTGTCCATCCCAACTATGCTACTGTCAAACCAATGCGCTAGCTACTGTCCATCCCAACTATGCTACTATCAAACCAATGTGCTAGCTACTGTCAATCCCAACTATGCTACTATCAAACCAATGTGCTAGCTACTGTCCATCCCAACTATGCTGCTATCAAACCAATGTGCTAGCTACTGTCCATCCCAGCTATGCTATCAAACCAATGCGCTAGCTACTGTCCATCCCAACTATGCTACTATCAAACCAATGTGCTAGCTACTGTCCATCCCAACTATGCTATCAAACCAATGCGCTAGCTACTGTCCATCCCAACTATGCTACTATCAAACCAATGCGCTAGCTACTGTCCATCCATCAAACCAATGTGCTAGCTACTGTCCATCCCAACTATGCTACTATCAAACCAATGTGCTAGCTACTGTCCATCCCAACTATTCTACTATCAAACCAATGTGCTAGCTACTGTCCATCCATCAAACCAATGTGCTAGCTACTGTCCATCCCAACTATGCTACTATCAAACCAATGTGCTAGCTACTGTCAATCCCAACTATGCTACTATCAAACCAATGTGCTAGCTACTGTCCATCCCAACTATGCTGCTATCAAACCAATGTGCTAGCTACTGTCCATCCCAACTATGCTACTATCAAACCAATGTGCTAGCTACTGTCCATCCCAACTATGCTGCTATCAAACCAATGTGCTAGCTACTGTCCATCCCAACTATGCTATCAAACCAATGTGCTAGCTACTGTCCATCCCAACTATGCTATCAAACCAATGCGCCAGCTACTGTCCATCCCAACTGTGCCACTATCAAACCAATGCGCTAGCTACTGTCTATCCCAACTATGCCACTATCAAACCAATGCGCTAGCTACTGTCCATCCCAACTATGCTACTGTCAAACCAATGCGCTAGCTACTGTCCATCCCAACTATGCTACTATCAAACCAATGTGCTAGCTACTGTCAATCCCAACTATGCTACTATCAAACCAATGTGCTAGCTACTGTCCATCCCAACTATGCTGCTATCAAACCAATGTGCTAGCTACTGTCCATCCCAGCTATGCTATCAAACCAATGCGCTAGCTACTGTCCATCCCAACTATGCTACTATCAAACCAATGTGCTAGCTACTGTCCATCCCAACTATGCTATCAAACCAATGCGCTAGCTACTGTCCATCCCAACTATGCTACTATCAAACCAATGCGCTAGCTACTGTCCATCCATCAAACCAATGTGCTAGCTACTGTCCATCCCAACTATGCTACTATCAAACCAATGTGCTAGCTACTGTCCATCCCAACTATTCTACTATCAAACCAATGTGCTAGCTACTGTCCATCCATCAAACCAATGTGCTAGCTACTGTCCATCCCAACTATGCTACTATCAAACCAATGTGCTAGCTACTGTCCATCCCAACTATGCTACTATCAAACCAATGTGCTAGCTACTGTCAATCCCAACTATGCTATCAAACCAATGTGCTAGCTACTGTCCATCCCAACTATGCTACTATCAAACCAATGCGCTAGCTACTGTCCATCCCAACTATGCTACTATCAAACCAATGCGCTAGCTACTGTCCATCCCAACTATGCTACTATCAAACCAATGCGCTAGCTACAGTCCATCCCAACTATGCTACTATCAAACCAATGCGCTAGCTACTGTCCATCCCAACTATGCTACTATCAAACCAATGTGCTAGCTACTGTCCATCCATCAAACCAATGTGCTAGCTACTGTCCATCCCAACTATGCTACTATCAAACCAATGCGCTAGCTACTGTCCATCCCAACTATGCTACTATCAAACCAATGCGCTAGCTAGAGTCCACCCCAACTATGCTACTATCAAACCAATGCGCTAGCTACTGTCCATCCCAACTATGCCACTATCAAACCAATGCGCTAGCTACTGTCTATCCCAACTATGCCACTATCAAACCAATGCGCTAGCTACTGTCCATCCCAACTATGCTACTATCAAACCAATGCGCTAGCTACTGTCCATCCCAACTATGATGCTATCAAACCAATGTAATAGCTATTGTCCATCCCAACTATGCTACTATCAAACCAATGCGCTAGCTACTGTCCATCCCAACTATGCCACTATCAAAACAATGCGCTAGCTACTGTCTATCCCAACTATGCCACTATCAAACCAATGCGCTAGCTACTGTCCATCCCAACTATGCTACTGTCAAACCAATGCGCTAGCTACTGTCCATCCCAACTATGCTACTGTCAAACCAATGCGCTAGCTACTGTCCATCCCAACTATGCTATCAAACCAATGTAATAGCTACTGTCCATCCCAACTATGCCACTATCAAAACAATGCGCTAGCTACTGTCTATCCCAACTATGCCACTATCAAACCAATGCGCTAGCTACTGTCCATCCCAACTATGCTACTGTCAAACCAATGCGCTAGCTACTGTCCATCCCAACTATGCTATCAAACCAATGTAATAGCTACTGTCCATCCCAACTATGCTACTATCAAACCAATGCGCTAGCTACAGTCCATCCCAACTATGCTACTATCAAACCAATGCGCTAGCTATTGTCCATCCCAACTATGATGCTATCAAACCAATGTGCTAGCTACTGTCCATCCCAACTATGCTATCTAACCAATGTAATAGCTACTGTCCATCCCAACTATGCTACTATCAAACCAATGCGCTAGCTACAGTCCATCCCAACTATGCTACTATCAAACCAATGCGCTAGCTATTGTCCATCCCAACTATGATATCAAACCAATGTAATAGCTACTGTCCATCCCAACTATGCTACTATCAAACCAATGCGCTAGCTACTGTCCATCCCAACTATGCTACTATCAAACCAATGTGCTAGCTACTGTCCATCCATCAAACCAATGTGCTAGCTACTGTCCATCCCAACTATGCTGCTATCAAACCAATGTGCTAGCTACTGTCCATCCCAACTATGCTATCAAACCAATGCGCTAGCTACTGTCCATCCCAACTATGCTACTATCAAACCAATGCGCTAGCTACTGTCCATCCCAACTATGCTACTATCAAACCAATGTGCTAGCTACTGTCCATCCCAACTATGCTGCTATCAAACCAATGTGCTAGCTACTGTCCATCCCAACTTTGCTACTATCAAACCAATGTGCTAGCTACTGTCAATCCCAACTATGCTACTATCAAACCAATGTGCTAGCTACTGTCCATCCCAACTATGCTGCTATCAAACCAATGTGCTAGCTACTGTCCATCCCAACTTTGCTACTATCAAACCAATGTGCTAGCTACTGTCAATCCCAACTATGCTACTATCAAACCAATGTGCTAGCTACTGTCCATCCCAACTATGCTGCTATCAAACCAATGTGCTAGCTACTGTCCATCCCAACTATGCTACTATCAAACCAATGTGCTAGCTACTGTCCATCCCAAATATGCTGCTATCAAACCAATGTGCTAGCTACTGTCCATCCCAACTATGCTATCAAACCAATGTGCTAGCTACTGTCCATCCCAACTATGCTATCAAACCAATGCGCCAGCTACTGTCCATCCCAACTGTGCCACTATCAAACCAATGCGCTAGCTACTGTCTATCCCAACTATGCCACTATCAAACCAATGCGCTAGCTACTGTCCATCCCAACTATGCTACTGTCAAACCAATGCGCTAGCTACTGTCCATCCCAACTATGCTACTATCAAACCAATGCGCTAGCTACTGTCCATCCCAACTATGCCACTATCAAAACAATGCGCTAGCTACTGTCTATCCCAACTATGCCACTATCAAACCAATGCGCTAGCTACTGTCCATCCCAACTATGCTACTGTCAAACCAATGCGCTAGCTACTGTCCATCCCAACTATGCTATCAAACCAATGTAATAGCTACTGTCCATCCCAACTATGCTACTATCAAACCAATGCGCTAGCTATTGTCCATCCCAACTATGATGCTATCAAACCAATGTGCTAGCTACTGTCCATCCCAACTATGCTATCTAACCAATGTAATAGCTACTGTCCATCCCAACTATGCTACTATCAAACCAATGCGCTAGCTACTGTCCATCCCAACTATGCTACTATCAAACCAATGCGCTAGCTACAGTCCATCCCAACTATGCTACTATCAAACCAATGCGCTAGCTACTGTCCATCCCAACTATGCTATCAAACCAATGTAATAGCTACTGTCCAATCCAACTATGCTACTATCAAACCAATGCGCTAGCTATTGTCCATCCCAACTATGATGCTATCAAACCAATGTGCTAGCTACTGTCCATCCCAACTATGCTATCTAACCAATGTAATAGCTACTGTCCATCCCAACTATGCTACTATCAAACCAATGCGCTAGCTACTGTCCATCCCAACTATGCCACTATCAAAACAATGCGCTAGCTACTGTCTATCCCAACTATGCCACTATCAAACCAATGCGCTAGCTACTGTCCATCCCAACTATGCTACTGTCAAACCAATGCGCTAGCTACTGTCCATCCCAACTATGCTATCAAACCAATGTAATAGCTACTGTCCATCCCAACTATGCTACTATCAAACCAATGCGCTAGCTATTGTCCATCCCAACTATGATGCTATCAAACCAATGTGCTAGCTACTGTCCATCCCAACTATGCTATCTAACCAATGTAATAGCTACTGTCCATCCCAACTATGCTACTATCAAACCAATGCGCTAGCTACTGTCCATCCCAACTATGCTACTATCAAACCAATGCGCTAGCTACAGTCCATCCCAACTATGCTACTATCAAACCAATGCGCTAGCTATTGTCCATCCCAACTATGATATCAAACCAATGTAATAGCTACTGTCCATCCCAACTATGCTACTATCAAACCAATGCGCTAGCTACTGTCCATCCCAACTATGCTACTATCAAACCAATGCGCTAGCTACTGTCCATCCCAACTATGCTACTATCAAACCAATGTGCTAACTACTGTCCATCCATCAAACCAATGTGCTAGCTACTGTCCATCCCAACTATGCTGCTATCAAACCAATGTGCTAGCTACTGTCCATCCCAACTATGCTATCAAACCAATGCGCTAGCTACTGTCCATCCCAACTATGCTACTATCAAACCAATGCGCTAGCTACTGTCCATCCCAACTATGCTACTATCAAACCAATGTGCTAGCTACTGTCCATCCCAACTATGCTGCTATCAAACCAATGTGCTAGCTACTGTCCATCCCAACTTTGCTACTATCAAACCAATGTGCTAGCTACTGTCAATCCCAACTATGCTACTATCAAACCAATGTGCTAGCTACTGTCCATCCCAGCTATGCTGCTATCAAACCAATGTGCTAGCTACTGTCCATCCCAACTATGCTACTATCAAACCAATGTGCTAGCTACTGTCCATCCCAACTATGCTGCTATCAAACCAATGTGCTAGCTACTGTCCATCCCAACTATGCTATCAAACCAATGTGCTAGCTACTGTCCATCCCAACTATGCTATCAAACCAATGCGCCAGCTACTGTCCATCCCAACTGTGCCACTATCAAACCAATGCGCTAGCTACTGTCTATCCCAACTATGCCACTATCAAACCAATGCGCTAGCTACTGTCCATCCCAACTATGCTACTGTCAAACCAATGCGCTAGCTACTGTCCATCCCAACTATGCTACTATCAAACCAATGTGCTAGCTACTGTCAATCCCAACTATGCTACTATCAAACCAATGTGCTAGCTACTGTCCATCCCAACTATGCTGCTATCAAACCAATGTGCTAGCTACTGTCCATCCCAGCTATGCTATCAAACCAATGCGCTAGCTACTGTCCATCCCAACTATGCTACTATCAAACCAATGTGCTAGCTACTGTCCATCCCAACTATGCTATCAAACCAATGCGCTAGCTACTGTCCATCCCAACTATGCTACTATCAAACCAATGCGCTAGCTACTGTCCATCCATCAAACCAATGTGCTAGCTACTGTCCATCCCAACTATGCTACTATCAAACCAATGTGCTAGCTACTGTCCATCCCAACTATGCTACTATCAAACCAATGTGCTAGCTACTGTCCATCCATCAAACCAATGTGCTAGCTACTGTCCATCCCAACTATGCTACTATCAAACCAATGTGCTAGCTACTGTCCATCCCAACTATGCTACTATCAAACCAATGTGCTAGCTACTGTCAATCCCAACTATGCTATCAAACCAATGTAATAGCTACTGTCCATCCCAACTATGCTACTATCAAACCAATGCGCTAGCTACAGTCCATCCCAACTATGCTACTATCAAACCAATGCGCTAGCTATTGTCCATCCCAACTATGATGCTATCAAACCAATGTGCTAGCTACTGTCCATCCCAACTATGCTATCTAACCAATGTAATAGCTACTGTCCATCCCAACTATGCTACTATCAAACCAATGCGCTAGCTACTGTCTATCCCAACTATGCTACTATCAAACCAATGCGCTAGCTACAGTCCATCCCAACTATGCTACTATCAAACCAATGCGCTAGCTATTGTCCATCCCAACTATGATATCAAACCAATGTAATAGCTACTGTCCATCCCAACTATGCTACTATCAAACCAATGCGCTAGCTACTGTCCATCCCAACTATGCTACTATCAAACCAATGTGCTAGCTACTGTCCATCCCAACTATGCTACTATCAAACCAATGTGCTAGCTACTGTCCATCCATCAAACCAATGTGCTAGCTACTGTCCATCCCAACTATGCTGCTATCAAACCAATGTGCTAGCTACTGTCCATCCCAACTATGCTATCAAACCAATGCGCTAGCTACTGTCCATCCCAACTATGCTACTATCAAACCAATGCGCTAGCTACTGTCCATCCCAACTATGCTACTATCAAACCAATGTGCTAGCTACTGTCTATCCCAACTATGCTGCTATCAAACCAATGTGCTAGCTACTGTCCATCCCAACTTTGCTACTATCAAACCAATGTGCTAGCTACTGTCAATCCCAACTATGCTACTATCAAACCAATGTGCTAGCTACTGTCCATCCCAACTATGCTGCTATCAAACCAATGTGCTAGCT
Source organism: Borostomias antarcticus (assembly GCF_949987555.1). NCBI lineage: Eukaryota > Metazoa > Chordata > Actinopteri > Stomiiformes > Stomiidae > Borostomias > Borostomias antarcticus. The sequence goes on along the minus strand of NW_028175513.1, from coordinate 39,624 downwards.
ACTGTCCATCCCAACTATGCTACTATCAAACCAATGTGCTAGCTACTGTCCATCCCAACTATGCTGCTATCAAACCAATGTGCTAGCTACTGTCCATCCCAACTATGCTATCAAACCAATGTGCTAGCTACTGTCCATCCCAACTATGCTATCAAACCAATGCGCCAGCTACTGTCCATCCCAACTGTGCCACTATCAAACCAATGCGCTAGCTACTGTCTATCCCAACTATGCCACTATCAAACCAATGCGCTAGCTACTGTCCATCCCAACTATGCTACTGTCAAACCAATGCGCTAGCTACTGTCCATCCCAACTATGCTACTATCAAACCAATGTGCTAGCTACTGTCAATCCCAACTATGCTACTATCAAACCAATGTGCTAGCTACTGTCCATCCCAACTATGCTGCTATCAAACCAATGTGCTAGCTACTGTCCATCCCAGCTATGCTATCAAACCAATGCGCTAGCTACTGTCCATCCCAACTATGCTACTATCAAACCAATGTGCTAGCTACTGTCCATCCCAACTATGCTGCTATCAAACCAATATGCTAGCTACTGTCCATCCCAACTATGCTATCAAACCAATGTGCTAGCTACTGTCCATCCCAACTATGCTATCAAACCAATGCGCCAGCTACTGTCCATCCCAACTGTGCCACTATCAAACCAATGCGCTAGCTACTGTCTATCCCAACTATGCCACTATCAAACCAATGCGCTAGCTACTGTCCATCCCAACTATGCTACTGTCAAACCAATGCGCTAGCTACTGTCCATCCCAACTATGCTACTATCAAACCAATGTGCTAGCTACTGTCAATCCCAACTATGCTACTATCAAACCAATGTGCTAGCTACTGTCCATCCCAACTATGCTGCTATCAAACCAATGTGCTAGCTACTGTCCATCCCAGCTATGCTATCAAACCAATGCGCTAGCTACTGTCCATCCCAACTATGCTACTATCAAACCAATGTGCTAGCTACTGTCCATCCCAACTATGCTATCAAACCAATGCGCTAGCTACTGTCCATCCCAACTATGCTACTATCAAACCAATGCGCTAGCTACTGTCCATCCATCAAACCAATGTGCTAGCTACTGTCCATCCCAACTATGCTACTATCAAACCAATGTGCTAGCTACTGTCCATCCCAACTATGCTACTATCAAACCAATGTGCTAGCTACTGTCCATCCATCAAACCAATGTGCTAGCTACTGTCCATCCCAACTATGCTACTATCAAACCAATGTGCTAGCTACTGTCCATCCCAACTATGCTACTATCAAACCAATGTGCTAGCTACTGTCAATCCCAACTATGCTATCAAACCAATGTAATAGCTACTGTCCATCCCAACTATGCTACTATCAAACCAATGCGCTAGCTACAGTCCATCCCAACTATGCTACTATCAAACCAATGCGCTAGCTATTGTCCATCCCAACTATGATGCTATCAAACCAATGTGCTAGCTACTGTCCATCCCAACTATGCCATCTAACCAATGTAATAGCTACTGTCCATCCCAACTATGCTACTATCAAACCAATGCGCTAGCTACTGTCTATCCCAACTATGCTACTATCAAACCAATGCGCTAGCTACAGTCCATCCCAACTATGCTACTATCAAACCAATGCGCTAGCTATTGTCCATCCCAACTATGATATCAAACCAATGTAATAGCTACTGTCCATCCCAACTATGCTACTATCAAACCAATGCGCTAGCTACTGTCCATCCCAACTATGCTACTATCAAACCAATGTGCTAGCTACTGTCCATCCCAACTATGCTACTATCAAACCAATGTGCTAGCTACTGTCCATCCATCAAACCAATGTGCTAGCTACTGTCCATCCCAACTATGCTGCTATCAAACCAATGTGCTAGCTACTGTCCATCCCAACTATGCTATCAAACCAATGCGCTAGCTACTGTCCATCCCAACTATGCTACTATCAAACCAATGCGCTAGCTACTGTCCATCCCAACTATGCTACTATCAAACCAATGTGCTAGCTACTGTCCATCCCAACTATGCTGCTATCAAACCAATGTGCTAGCTACTGTCCATCCCAACTTTGCTACTATCAAACCAATGTGCTAGCTACTGTCAATCCCAACTATGCTACTATCAAACCAATGTGCTAGCTACTGTCCATCCCAACTATGCTGCTATCAAACCAATGTGCTAGCTACTGTCCATCCCAACTATGCTACTATCAAACCAATGTGCTAGCTACTGTCCATCCCAACTATGCTGCTATCAAACCAATGTGCTAGCTACTGTCCATCCCAACTATGCTATCAAACCAATGTGCTAGCTACTGTCCATCCCAACTATGCTATCAAACCAATGCGCCAGCTACTGTCCATCCCAACTGTGCCACTATCAAACCAATGCGCTAGCTACTGTCTATCCCAACTATGCCACTATCAAACCAATGCGCTAGCTACTGTCCATCCCAACTATGCTACTGTCAAACCAATGCGCTAGCTACTGTCCATCCCAACTATGCTACTATCAAACCAATGTGCTAGCTACTGTCAATCCCAACTATGCTACTATCAAACCAATGTGCTAGCTACTGTCCATCCCAACTATGCTGCTATCAAACCAATGTGCTAGCTACTGTCCATCCCAGCTATGCTATCAAACCAATGCGCTAGCTACTGTCCATCCCAACTATGCTACTATCAAACCAATGTGCTAGCTACTGTCCATCCCAACTATCCTGCTATCAAACCAATGTGCTAGCTACTGTCCATCCCAACTATGCTATCAAACCAATGTGCTAGCTACTGTCCATCCCAACTATGCTATCAAACCAATGCGCCAGCTACTGTCCATCCCAACTGTGCCACTATCAAACCAATGCGCTAGCTACTGTCTATCCCAACTATGCCACTATCAAACCAATGCACTAGCTACTGTCCATCCCAACTATGCTACTGTCAAACCAATGCGCTAGCTACTGTCCATCCCAACTATGCTACTATCAAACCAATGTGCTAGCTACTGTCAATCCCAACTATGCTACTATCAAACCAATGTGCTAGCTACTGTCCATCCCAACTATGCTGCTATCAAACCAATGTGCTAGCTACTGTCCATCCCAGCTATGCTATCAAACCAATGCGCTAGCTACTGTCCATCCCAACTATGCTACTATCAAACCAATGTGCTAGCTACTGTCCATCCCAACTATGCTATCAAACCAATGCGCTAGCTACTGTCCATCCCAACTATGCTACTATCAAACCAATGCGCTAGCTACTGTCCATCCATCAAACCAATGTGCTAGCTACTGTCCATCCCAACTATGCTACTATCAAACCAATGTGCTAGCTACTGTCCATCCCAACTATGCTACTATCAAACCAATGTGCTAGCTACTGTCCATCCATCAAACCAATGTGCTAGCTACTGTCCATCCCAACTATGCTACTATCAAACCAATGTGCTAGCTACTGTCCATCCCAACTATGCTACTATCAAACCAATGTGCTAGCTACTGTCAATCCCAACTATGCTATCAAACCAATGTGCTAGCTACTGTCCATCCCAACTATGCTACTATCAAACCAATGCGCTAGCTACTGTCCATCCCAACTATGCTACTATCAAACCAATGCGCTAGCTACTGTCCATCCCAACTATGCTACTATCAAACCAATGCGCTAGCTACAGTCCATCCCAACTATGCTACTATCAAACCAATGCGCTAGCTACTGTCCATCCCAACTATGCTACTATCAAACCAATGTGCTAGCTACTGTCCATCCATCAAACCAATGTGCTAGCTACTGTCCATCCCAACTATGCTGCTATCAAACCAATGTGCTAGCTACTGTCCATCCCAACTATGCTATCAAACCAATGCGCTAGCTACTGTCCATCCCAACTATGCTACTATCAAACCAATGCGCTAGCTACTGTCCATCCCAACTATGCTACTATCAAACCAATGTGCTAGCTACTGTCCATCCCAACTATGCTGCTATCAAACCAATGTGCTAGCTACTGTCCATCCCAACTTTGCTACTATCAAACCAATGTGCTAGCTACTGTCAATCCCAACTATGCTACTATCAAACCAATGTGCTAGCTACTGTCCATCCCAACTATGCTGCTATCAAACCAATGTGCTAGCTACTGTCCATCCCAACTATGCTACTATCAAACCAATGTGCTAGCTACTGTCCATCCCAACTATGCTGCTATCAAACCAATGTGCTAGCTACTGTCCATCCCAACTATGCTATCAAACCAATGTGCTAGCTACTGTCCATCCCAACTATGCTATCAAACCAATGCGCCAGCTACTGTCCATCCCAACTGTGCCACTATCAAACCAATGCGCTAGCTACTGTCTATCCCAACTATGCCACTATCAAACCAATGCGCTAGCTACTGTCCATCCCAACTATGCTACTGTCAAACCAATGCGCTAGCTACTGTCCATCCCAACTATGCTACTATCAAACCAATGTGCTAGCTACTGTCAATCCCAACTATGCTACTATCAAACCAATGTGCTAGCTACTGTCCATCCCAACTATGCTGCTATCAAACCAATGTGCTAGCTACTGTCCATCCCAGCTATGCTATCAAACCAATGCGCTAGCTACTGTCCATCCCAACTATGCTACTATCAAACCAATGTGCTAGCTACTGTCCATCCCAACTATGCTATCAAACCAATGCGCTAGCTACTGTCCATCCCAACTATGCTACTATCAAACCAATGCGCTAGCTACTGTCCATCCATCAAACCAATGTGCTAGCTACTGTCCATCCCAACTATGCTACTATCAAACCAATGTGCTAGCTACTGTCCATCCCAACTATGCTACTATCAAACCAATGTGCTAGCTACTGTCCATCCATCAAACCAATGTGCTAGCTACTGTCCATCCCAACTATGCTACTATCAAACCAATGTTCTAGCTACTGTCCATCCCAACTATGCTACTATCAAACCAATGTGCTAGCTACTGTCAATCCCAACTATGCTATCAAACCAATGTGCTAGCTACTGTCCATCCCAACTATGCTACTATCAAACCAATGCGCTAGCTACAGTCCATCCCAACTATGCTACTATCAAACCAATGCGCTAGCTACTGTCCATCCCAACTATGCTACTATCAAACCAATGTGCTAGCTACTGTCCATCCATCAAACCAATGTGCTAGCTACTGTCCATCCCAACTATGCTACTATCAAACCAATGCGCTAGCTACTGTCCATCCCAACTATGCTACTATCAAACCAATGCGCTAGCTAGAGTCCACCCCAACTATGCTACTATCAAACCAATGCGCTAGCTACTGTCAATCCCAACTATGCTACTATCAAACCAATGCGCTAGCTACTGTCCATCCCAACTATGATGCTATCAAACCAATGTGCTAGCTACTGTCCATCCCAACTATGCTACTATCAAACCAATGCGCTAGCTACTGTCCATCCCAACTATGCCACTATCAAACCAATGCGCTAGCTACTGTCTATCCCAACTATGCCACTATCAAACCAATGCGCTAGCTACTGTCCATCCCAACTATGCTACTATCAAACCAATGCGCTAGCTACTGTCCATCCCAACTATGATGCTATCAAACCAATGTAATAGCTATTGTCCATCCCAACTATGCTACTATCAAACCAATGCGCTAGCTACTGTCCATCCCAACTATGCCACTATCAAAACAATGCGCTAGCTACTGTCTATCCCAACTATGCCACTATCAAACCAATGCGCTAGCTACTGTCCATCCCAACTATGCTACTGTCAAACCAATGCGCTAGCTACTGTCCATCCCAACTATGCTATCAAACCAATGTAATAGCTACTGTCCATCCCAACTATGCTACTATCAAACCAATGCGCTAGCTACAGTCCATCCCAACTATGCTACTATCAAACCAATGCGCTAGCTATTGTCCATCCCAACTATGATGCTATCAAACCAATGTGCTAGCTACTGTCCATCCCAACTATGCTATCTAACCAATGTAATAGCTACTGTCCATCCCAACTATGCTACTATCAAACCAATGCGCTAGCTACTGTCCATCCCAACTATGCTACTATCAAACCAATGCGCTAGCTACAGTCCATCCCAACTATGCTACTATCAAACCAATGCGCTAGCTATTGTCCATCCCAACTATGATATCAAACCAATGTAATAGCTACTGTCCATCCCAACTATGCTACTATCAAACCAATGCGCTAGCTACTGTCCATCCCAACTATGCTACTATCAAACCAATGCGCTAGCTACTGTCCATCCCAACTATGCTACTATCAAACCAATGTGCTAGCTACTGTCCATCCATCAAACCAATGTGCTAGCTACTGTCCATCCCAACTATGCTGCTATCTAACCAATGTAATAGCTACTGTCCATCCCAACTATGCTACTATCAAACCAATGCGCTAGCTACTGTCCATCCCAACTATGCTACTATCAAACCAATGCGCTAGCTACAGTCCATCCCAACTATGCTACTATCAAACCAATGCGCTAGCTATTGTCCATCCCAACTATGATATCAAACCAATGTAATAGCTACTGTCCATCCCAACTATGCTACTATCAAACCAATGCGCTAGCTACAGTCCATCCCAACTATGCTACTATCAAACCAATGCGCTAGCTATTGTCCATCCCAACTATGATGCTATCAAACCAATGTGCTAGCTACTGTCCATCCCAACTATGCTATCTAACCAATGTAATAGCTACTGTCCATCCCAACTATGCTACTATCAAACCAATGCGCTAGCTACTGTCCATCCCAACTATGCTACTATCAAACCAATGCGCTAGCTACAGTCCATCCCAACTATGCTACTATCAAACCAATGCGCTAGCTATTGTCCATCCCAACTATGATATCAAACCAATGTAATAGCTACTGTCCATCCCAACTATGCTACTATCAAACCAATGCGCTAGCTACTGTCCATCCCAACTATGCTACTATCAAACCAATGCGCTAGCTACTGTCCATCCCAACTATGCTACTATCAAACCAATGTGCTAGCTACTGTCCATCCATCAAACCAATGTGCTAGCTACTGTCCATCCCAACTATGCTGCTATCAAACCAATGTGCTAGCTACTGTCCATCCCAACTATGCTATCAAACCAATGCGCTAGCTACTGTCCATCCCAACTATGCTACTATCAAACCAATGCGCTAGCTACTGTCCATCCCAACTATGCTACTATCAAACCAATGTGCTAGCTACTGTCCATCCCAACTATGCTGCTATCAAACCAATGTGCTAGCTACTGTCCATCCCAACTTTGCTACTATCAAACCAATGTGCTAGCTACTGTCAATCCCAACTATGCTACTATCAAACCAATGTGCTAGCTACTGTCCATCCCAACTATGCTGCTATCAAACCAATGTGCTAGCTACTGTCCATCCCAACTATGCTACTATCAAACCAATGTGCTAGCTACTGTCCATCCCAACTATGCTGCTATCAAACCAATGTGCTAGCTACTGTCCATCCCAACTATGCTATCAAACCAATGTGCTAGCTACTGTCCATCCCAACTATGCTATCAAACCAATGCGCCAGCTACTGTCCATCCCAACTGTGCCACTATCAAACCAATGCGCTAGCTACTGTCTATCCCAACTATGCCACTATCAAACCAATGCGCTAGCTACTGTCCATCCCAACTATGCTACTGTCAAACCAATGCGCTAGCTACTGTCCATCCCAACTATGCTACTATCAAACCAATGTGCTAGCTACTGTCAATCCCAACTATGCTACTATCAAACCAATGTGCTAGCTACTGTCCATCCCAACTATGCTGCTATCAAACCAATGTGCTAGCTACTGTCCATCCCAGCTATGCTATCAAACCAATGCGCTAGCTACTGTCCATCCCAACTATGCTACTATCAAACCAATGTGCTAGCTACTGTCCATCCCAACTATGCTATCAAACCAATGCGCTAGCTACTGTCCATCCCAACTATGCTACTATCAAACCAATGCGCTAGCTACTGTCCATCCATCAAACCAATGTGCTAGCTACTGTCCATCCCAACTATGCTACTATCAAACCAATGTGCTAGCTACTGTCCATCCCAACTATGCTACTATCAAACCAATGTGCTAGCTACTGTCCATCCATCAAACCAATGTGCTAGCTACTGTCCATCCCAACTATGCTACTATCAAACCAATGTGCTAGCTACTGTCCATCCCAACTATGCTACTATCAAACCAATGTGCTAGCTACTGTCAATCCCAACTATGCTATCAAACCAATGTGCTAGCTACTGTCCATCCCAACTATGCTACTATCAAACCAATGCGCTAGCTACTGTCCATCCCAACTATGCTACTATCAAACCAATGCGCTAGCTACTGTCCATCCCAACTATGCTACTATCAAACCAATGCGCTAGCTACAGTCCATCCCAACTATGCTACTATCAAACCAATGCGCTAGCTACTGTCCATCCCAACTATGCTACTATCAAACCAATGTGCTAGCTACTGTCCATCCATCAAACCAATGTGCTAGCTACTGTCCATCCCAACTATGCTACTATCAAACCAATGCGCTAGCTACTGTCCATCCCAACTATGCTACTATCAAACCAATGCGCTAGCTAGAGTCCACCCCAACTATGCTACTATCAAACCAATGCGCTAGCTACTGTCAATCCCAACTATGCTACTATCAAACCAATGCGCTAGCTACTGTCCATCCCAACTATGATGCTATCAAACCAATGTGCTAGCTACTGTCCATCCATCAAACCAATGTGCTAGCTACTGTCCATTCCAACTATGCTACTATCAAACCAATGTGCTAGCTACTGTCCATCCCAACTATGCTACTATCAAACCAATGTGCTAGCTACTGTCCATCCATCAAACCAATGTGCTAGCTACTGTCCATCCCAACTATGCTACTATCAAACCAATGTGCTAGCTACTGTCCATCCCAACTATGCTACTATCAAACCAATGTGCTAGCTACTGTCAATCCCAACTATGCTATCAAACCAATGTGCTAGCTTCTGTCCATCCCAACTATGCTACTATCAAACCAATGCGCTAGCTACTGTCCATCCCAACTATGCTACTATCAAACCAATGCGCTAGCTACTGTCCATCCCAACTATGCTACTATCAAACCAATGCGCTAGCTACAGTCCATCCCAACTATGCTACTATCAAACCAATGCGCTAGCTACTGTCCATCCCAACTATGCTACTATCAAACCAATGTGCTAGCTACTGTCCATCCATCAAACCAATGTGCTAGCTACTGTCCATCCCAACTATGCTACTATCAAACCAATGCGCTAGCTACTGTCCATCCCAACTATGCTACTATCAAACCAATGCGCTAGCTAGAGTCCACCCCAACTATGCTACTATCAAACCAATGCGCTAGCTACTGTCAATCCCAACTATGCTACTATCAAACCAATGCGCTAGCTACTGTCCATCCCAACTATGCCACTATCAAACCAATGCGCTAGCTACTGTCTATCCCAACTATGCCACTATCAAACCAATGCGCTAGCTACTGTCCATCCCAACTATGCTACTGTCAAACCAATGCGCTAGCTACTGTCCATCCCAACTATGCTACTATCAAACCAATGTGCTAGCTACTGTCAATCCCAACTATGCTACTATCAAACCAATGTGCTAGCTACTGTCCATCCCAACTATGATGCTATCAAACCAATGTGCTAGCTACTGTCCATCCCAACTATGCTATCTAACCAATGTAATAGCTACTGTCCATCCCAACTATGCTACTATCAAACCAATGCGCTAGCTACTGTCCATCCCAACTATGCTACTATCAAACCAATGCGCTAGCTACAGTCCATCCCAACTATGCTACTATCAAACCAATGCGCTAGCTATTGTCCATCCCAACTATGATATCAAACCAATGTAATAGCTACTGTCCATCCCAACTATGCTACTATCAAACCAATGCGCTAGCTACTGTCCATCCCAACTATGCTACTATCAAACCAATGCGCTAGCTACTGTCCATCCCAACTATGCTACTATCAAACCAATGTGCTAGCTACTGTCCATCCATCAAACCAATGTGCTAGCTACTGTCCATCCCAACTATGCTGCTATCAAACCAATGTGCTAGCTACTGTCCATCCCAACTATGCTATCAAACCAATGCGCTAGCTACTGTCCATCCCAACTATGCTACTATCAAACCAATGCGCTAGCTACTGTCCATCCCAACTATGCTACTATCAAACCAATGTGCTAGCTACTGTCCATCCCAACTATGCTGCTATCAAACCAATGTGCTAGCTACTGTCCATCCCAACTTTGCTACTATCAAACCAATGTGCTAGCTACTGTCCATCCCAACTATGCTACTATCAAACCAATGTGCTAGCTACTGTCCATCCCAACTATGCTGCTATCAAACCAATGTGCTAGCTACTGTCCATCCCAACTATGCTACTATCAAACCAATGTGCTAGCTACTGTCCATCCCAACTATGCTGCTATCAAACCAATGTGCTAGCTACTGTCCATCCCAACTATGCTATCAAACCAATGTGCTAGCTACTGTCCATCCCAACTATGCTATCAAACCAATGCGCCAGCTACTGTCCATCCCAACTGTGCCACTATCAAACCAATGCGCTAGCTACTGTCTATCCCAACTATGCCACTATCAAACCAATGCGCTAGCTACTGTCCATCCCAACTATGCTACTGTCAAACCAATGCGCTAGCTACTGTCCATCCCAACTATGCTACTATCAAACCAATGTGCTAGCTACTGTCAATCCCAACTATGCTACTATCAAACCAATGTGCTAGCTACTGTCCATCCCAACTATGCTGCTATCAAACCAATGTGCTAGCTACTGTCCATCCCAGCTATGCTATCAAACCAATGCGCTAGCTACTGTCCATCCCAACTATGCTACTATCAAACCAATGTGCTAGCTACTGTCCATCCCAACTATGCTATCAAACCAATGCGCTAGCTACTGTCCATCCCAACTATGCTACTATCAAACCAATGCGCTAGCTACTGTCCATCCATCAAACCAATGTGCTAGCTACTGTCCATCCCAACTATGCTACTATCAAACCAATGTGCTAGCTACTGTCCATCCCAACTATGCTACTATCAAACCAATGTGCTAGCTACTGTCCATCCCAACTATGCTGCTATCAAACCAATGTGCTAGCTACTGTCCATCCCAACTATGCTATCAAACCAATGTGCTAGCTACTGTCCATCCCAACTATGCTATCAAACCAATGCGCCAGCTACTGTCCATCCCAACTGTGCCACTATCAAACCAATGCGCTAGCTACTGTCTATCCCAACTATGCCACTATCAAACCAATGCGCTAGCTACTGTCCATCCCAACTATGCTACTGTCAAACCAATGCGCTAGCTACTGTCCATCCCAACTATGCTACTATCAAACCAATGTGCTAGCTACTGTCAATCCCAACTATGCTACTATCAAACCAATGTGCTAGCTACTGTCCATCCCAACTATGCTGCTATCAAACCAATGTGCTAGCTACTGTCCATCCCAGCTATGCTATCAAACCAATGCGCTAGCTACTGTCCATCCCAACTATGCTACTATCAAACCAATGTGCTAGCTACTGTCCATCCCAACTATGCTGCTATCAAACCAATGTGCTAGCTACTGTCCATCCCAACTATGCTATCAAACCAATGTGCTAGCTACTGTCCATCCCAACTATGCTATCAAACCAATGCGCCAGCTACTGTCCATCCCAACTGTGCCACTATCAAACCAATGCGCTAGCTACTGTCTATCCCAACTATGCCACTATCAAACCAATGCGCTAGCTACTGTCCATCCCAACTATGCTACTGTCAAACCAATGCGCTAGCTACTGTCCATCCCAACTATGCTACTATCAAACCAATGTGCTAGCTACTGTCAATCCCAACTATGCTACTATCAAACCAATGTGCTAGCTACTGTCCATCCCAACTATGCTGCTATCAAACCAATGTGCTAGCTACTGTCCATCCCAGCTATGCTATCAAACCAATGCGCTAGCTACTGTCCATCCCAACTATGCTACTATCAAACCAATGTGCTAGCTACTGTCCATCCCAACTATGCTATCAAACCAATGCGCTAGCTACTGTCCATCCCAACTATGCTACTATCAAACCAATACGCTAGCTACTGTCCATCCATCAAACCAATGTGCTAGCTACTGTCCATCCCAACTATGCTACTATCAAACCAATGTGCTAGCTACTGTCCATCCCAACTATGCTACTATCAAACCAATGTGCTAGCTACTGTCCATCCATCAAACCAATGTGCTAGCTACTGTCCATCCCAACTATGCTACTATCAAACCAATGTGCTAGCTACTGTCCATCCCAACTATGCTACTATCAAACCAATGTGCTAGCTACTGTCAATCCCAACTATGCTATCAAACCAATGTGCTAGCTACTGTCCATCCCAACTATGCTACTATCAAACCAATGCGCTAGCTACTGTCCATCCCAACTATGCTACTATCAAACCAATGCGCTAGCTACTGTCCATCCCAACTATGCTACTATCAAACCAACGCGCTAGCTACAGTCCATCCCAACTATGCTACTATCAAACCAATGCGCTAGCTACTGTCCATCCCAACTATGCTACTATCAAACCAATGTGCTAGCTACTGTCCATCCATCAAACCAATGTGCTAGCTACTGTCCATCCCAACTATGCTACTATCAAACCAATGCGCTAGCTACTGTCCATCCCAACTATGCTACTATCAAACCAATGTGCTAGCTAGAGTCCACCCCAACTATGCTACTATCAAACCAATGCGCTAGCTACTGTCAATCCCAACTATGCTACTATCAAACCAATGCGCTAGCTACTGTCCATCCCAACTATGATGCTATCAAACCAATGTGCTAGCTACTGTCCATCCCAACTATGCTACTATCAAACCAATGCGCTAGCTACTGTCCATCCCAACTATGCCACTATCAAACCAATGCGCTAGCTACTGTCTATCCCAACTATGCCACTATCAAACCAATGCGCTAGCTACTGTCCATCCCAACTATGCTACTATCAAACCAATGCGCTAGCTACTGTCCATCCCAACTATGATGCTATCAAACCAATGTAATAGCTATTGTCCATCCCAACTATGCTACTATCAAACCAATGCGCTAGCTACTGTCCATCCCAACTATGCCACTATCAAAACAATGCGCTAGCTACTGTCTATCCCAACTATGCCACTATCAAACCAATGCGCTAGCTACTGTCCATCCCAACTATGCTACTGTCAAACCAATGCGCTAGCTACTGTCCATCCCAACTATGCTATCAAACCAATGTAATAGCTACTGTCCATCCCAACTATGCTACTATCAAACCAATGCGCTAGCTACAGTCCATCCCAACTATGCTACTATCAAACCAATGCGCTAGCTATTGTCCATCCCAACTATGATGCTATCAAACCAATGTGCTAGCTACTGTCCATCCCAACTATGCTATCTAACCAATGTAATAGCTACTGTCCATCCCAACTATGCTACTATCAAACCAATGCGCTAGCTACTGTCCATCCCAACTATGCTACTATCAAACCAATGCGCTAGCTACAGTCCATCCCAACTATGCTACTATCAAACCAATGCGCTAGCTATTGTCCATCCCAACTATGATATCAAACCAATGTAATAGCTACTGTCCATCCCAACTATGCTACTATCAAACCAATGCGCTAGCTACTGTCAATCCCAACTATGCTATCAAACCAATGTAATAGCTACTGTCCATCCCAACTATGCTACTATCAAACCAATGTGCTAGCTACTGTCAATCCCAACTATGCTATCAAACCAATGTGCTAGCTACTGTCCATCCCAACTATGCTACTATCAAACCAATGCGCTAGCTACTGTCCATCCCAACTATGCTACTATCAAACCAATGCGCTAGCTACTGTCCATCCCAACTATGCTTCTATCAAACCAATGCGCTAGCTACAGTCAATCCCAACTATGCTACTATCAAACCAATGCGCTAGCTACTGTCCATCCCAACTATGCTACTATCAAACCAATGTGCTAGCTACTGTCCATCCATCAAACCAATGTGCTAGCTACTGTCCATCCCAACTATGCTACTATCAAACCAATGCGCTAGCTACTGTCCATCCCAACTATGCTACTATCAAACCAATGCGCTAGCTAGAGTCCACCCCAACTATGCTACTATCAAACCAATGCGCTAGCTACTGTCAATCCCAACTATGCTACTATCAAACCAATGCGCTAGCTACTGTCCATCCCAACTATGATGCTATCAAACCAATGTGCTAGCTACTGTCCATCCATCAAACCAATGTGCTAGCTACTGTCCATTCCAACTATGCTACTATCAAACCAATGTGCTAGCTACTGTCCATCCCAACTATGCTACTATCAAACCAATGTGCTAGCTACTGTCCATCCATCAAACCAATGTGCTAGCTACTGTCCATCCCAACTATGCTACTATCAAACCAATGTGCTAGCTACTGTCCATCCCAACTATGCTACTATCAAACCAATGTGCTAGCTACTGTCAATCCCAACTATGCTATCAAACCAATGTGCTAGCTTCTGTCCATCCCAACTATGCTACTATCAAACCAATGCGCTAGCTACTGTCCATCCCAACTATGCTACTATCAAACCAATGCGCTAGCTACTGTCCATCCCAACTATGCTACTATCAAACCAATGCGCTAGCTACAGTCCATCCCAACTATGCTACTATCAAACCAATGCGCTAGCTACTGTCCATCCCAACTATGCTACTATCAAACCAATGTGCTAGCTACTGTCCATCCATCAAACCAATGTGCTAGCTACTGTCCATCCCAACTATGCTACTATCAAACCAATGCGCTAGCTACTGTCCATCCCAACTATGCTACTATCAAACCAATGCGCTAGCTAGAGTCCACCCCAACTATGCTACTATCAAACCAATGCGCTAGCTACTGTCAATCCCAACTATGCTACTATCAAACCAATGCGCTAGCTACTGTCCATCCCAACTATGCCACTATCAAACCAATGCGCTAGCTACTGTCTATCCCAACTATGCCACTATCAAACCAATGCGCTAGCTACTGTCCATCCCAACTATGCTACTGTCAAACCAATGCGCTAGCTACTGTCCATCCCAACTATGCTACTATCAAACCAATGTGCTAGCTACTGTCAATCCCAACTATGCTACTATCAAACCAATGTGCTAGCTACTGTCCATCCCAACTATGATGCTATCAAACCAATGTGCTAGCTACTGTCCATCCCAACTATGCTATCTAACCAATGTAATAGCTACTGTCCATCCCAACTATGCTACTATCAAACCAATGCGCTAGCTACTGTCCATCCCAACTATGCTACTATCAAACCAATGCGCTAGCTACAGTCCATCCCAACTATGCTACTATCAAACCAATGCGCTAGCTATTGTCCATCCCAACTATGATATCAAACCAATGTAATAGCTACTGTCCATCCCAACTATGCTACTATCAAACCAATGCGCTAGCTACTGTCCATCCCAACTATGCTACTATCAAACCAATGCGCTAGCTACTGTCCATCCCAACTATGCTACTATCAAACCAATGTGCTAGCTACTGTCCATCCATCAAACCAATGTGCTAGCTACTGTCCATCCCAACTATGCTGCTATCAAACCAATGTGCTAGCTACTGTCCATCCCAACTATGCTATCAAACCAATGCGCTAGCTACTGTCCATCCCAACTATGCTACTATCAAACCAATGCGCTAGCTACTGTCCATCCCAACTATGCTACTATCAAACCAATGTGCTAGCTACTGTCCATCCCAACTATGCTGCTATCAAACCAATGTGCTAGCTACTGTCCATCCCAACTTTGCTACTATCAAACCAATGTGCTAGCTACTGTCCATCCCAACTATGCTACTATCAAACCAATGTGCTAGCTACTGTCCATCCCAACTATGCTGCTATCAAACCAATGTGCTAGCTACTGTCCATCCCAACTATGCTACTATCAAACCAATGTGCTAGCTACTGTCCATCCCAACTATGCTGCTATCAAACCAATGTGCTAGCTACTGTCCATCCCAACTATGCTACTATCAAACCAATGTGCTAGCTACTGTCCATCCCAACTATGCTGCTATCAAACCAATGTGCTAGCTACTGTCCATCCCAACTATGCTACTATCAAACCAATGTGCTAGCTACTGTCCATCCCAACTATGCTGCTATCAAACCAATGTGCTAGCTACTGTCCATCCCAACTATGCTATCAAACCAATGTGCTAGCTACTGTCCATCCCAACTATGCTATCAAACCAATGCGCCAGCTACTGTCCATCCCAACTGTGCCACTATCAAACCAATGCGCTAGCTACTGTCTATCCCAACTATGCCACTATCAAACCAATGCGCTAGCTACTGTCCATCCCAACTATGCTACTGTCAAACCAATGCGCTAGCTACTGTCCATCCCAACTATGCTACTATCAAACCAATGTGCTAGCTACTGTCAATCCCAACTATGCTACTATCAAACCAATGTGCTAGCTACTGTCCATCCCAACTATGCTGCTATCAAACCAATGTGCTAGCTACTGTCCATCCCAGCTATGCTATCAAACCAATGCGCTAGCTACTGTCCATCCCAACTATGCTACTATCAAACCAATGTGCTAGCTACTGTCCATCCCAACTATGCTATCAAACCAATGTGCTAGCTACTGTCCATCCCAACTATGCTACTATCAAACCAATGCGCTAGCTACTGTCCATCCATCAAACCAATGTGCTAGCTACTGTCCATCCCAACTATGCTACTATCAAACCAATGTGCTAGCTACTGTCCATCCCAACTATGCTACTATCAAACCAATGTGCTAGCTACTGTCCATCCCAACTATGCTGCTATCAAACCAATGTGCTAGCTACTGTCCATCCCAACTATGCTATCAAACCAATGTGCTAGCTACTGTCCATCCCAACTATGCTATCAAACCAATGCGCCAGCTACTGTCCATCCCAACTGTGCCACTATCAAACCAATGCGCTAGCTACTGTCTATCCCAACTATGCCACTATCAAACCAATGCGCTAGCTACTGTCCATCCCAACTATGCTACTGTCAAACCAATGCGCTAGCTACTGTCCATCCCAACTATGCTACTATCAAACCAATGTGCTAGCTACTGTCAATCCCAACTATGCTACTATCAAACCAATGTGCTAGCTACTGTCCATCCCAACTATGCTGCTATCAAACCAATGTGCTAGCTACTGTCCATCCCAGCTATGCTATCAAACCAATGCGCTAGCTACTGTCCATCCCAACTATGCTACTATCAAACCAATGTGCTAGCTACTGTCCATCCCAACTATGCTGCTATCAAACCAATGTGCTAGCTACTGTCCATCCCAACTATGCTATCAAACCAATGTGCTAGCTACTGTCCATCCCAACTATGCTATCAAACCAATGCGCCAGCTACTGTCCATCCCAACTGTGCCACTATCAAACCAATGCGCTAGCTACTGTCTATCCCAACTATGCCACTATCAAACCAATGCGCTAGCTACTGTCCATCCCAACTATGCTACTGTCAAACCAATGCGCTAGCTACTGTCCATCCCAACTATGCTACTATCAAACCAATGTGCTAGCTACTGTCAATCCCAACTATGCTACTATCAAACCAATGTGCTAGCTACTGTCCATCCCAACTATGCTGCTATCAAACCAATGTGCTAGCTACTGTCCATCCCAGCTATGCTATCAAACCAATGCGCTAGCTACTGTCCATCCCAACTATGCTACTATCAAACCAATGTGCTAGCTACTGTCCATCCCAACTATGCTATCAAACCAATGCGCTAGCTACTGTCCATCCCAACTATGCTACTATCAAACCAATACGCTAGCTACTGTCCATCCATCAAACCAATGTGCTAGCTACTGTCCATCCCAACTATGCTACTATCAAACCAATGTGCTAGCTACTGTCCATCCCAACTATGCTACTATCAAACCAATGTGCTAGCTACTGTCCATCCATCAAACCAATGTGCTAGCTACTGTCCATCCCAACTATGGTACTATCAAACCAATGTGCTAGCTACTGTCCATCCCAACTATGCTACTATCAAACCAATGTGCTAGCTACTGTCAATCCCAACTATGCTATCAAACCAATGTGCTAGCTACTGTCCATCCCAACTATGCTACTATCAAACCAATGCGCTAGCTACTGTCCATCCCAACTATGCTACTATCAAACCAATGCGCTAGCTACTGTCCATCCCAACTATGCTACTATCAAACCAATGCGCTAGCTACAGTCCATCCCAACTATGCTACTATCAAACCAATGCGCTAGCTACTGTCCATCCCAACTATGCTACTATCAAACCAATGTGCTAGCTACTGTCCATCCATCAAACCAATGTGCTAGCTACTGTCCATCCCAACTATGCTACTATCAAACCAATGCGCTAGCTACTGTCCATCCCAACTATGCTACTATCAAACCAATGTGCTAGCTAGAGTCCACCCCAACTATGCTACTATCAAACCAATGCGCTAGCTACTGTCAATCCCAACTATGCTACTATCAAACCAATGCGCTAGCTACTGTCCATCCCAACTATGATGCTATCAAACCAATGTGCTAGCTACTGTCCATCCCAACTATGCTACTATCAAACCAATGCGCTAGCTACTGTCCATCCCAACTATGCCACTATCAAACCAATGCGCTAGCTACTGTCTATCCCAACTATGCCACTATCAAACCAATGCACTAGCTACTGTCCATCCCAACTATGATGCTATCAAACCAATGTAATAGCTATTGTCCATCCCAACTATGCTACTATCAAACCAATGCGCTAGCTACTGTCCATCCCAACTATGCCACTATCAAAACAATGCGCTAGCTACTGTCTATCCCAACTATGCCACTATCAAACCAATGCGCTAGCTACTGTCCATCCCAACTATGCTACTGTCAAACCAATGCGCTAGCTACTGTCCATCCCAACTATGCTATCAAACCAATGTAATAGCTACTGTCCATCCCAACTATGCTACTATCAAACCAATGCGCTAGCTACAGTCCATCCCAACTATGCTACTATCAAACCAATGCGCTAGCTATTGTCCATCCCAACTATGATGCTATCAAACCAATGTGCTAGCTACTGTCCATCCCAACTATGCTATCTAACCAATGTAATAGCTACTGTCCATCCCAACTATGCTACTATCAAACCAATGCGCTAGCTACTGTCCATCCCAACTATGCTACTATCAAACCAATGCGCTAGCTACAGTCCATCCCAACTATGCTACTATCAAACCAATGCGCTAGCTATTGTCCATCCCAACTATGATATCAAACCAATGTAATAGCTACTGTCCATCCCAACTATGCTACTATCAAACCAATGCGCTAGCTACTGTCCATCCCAACTATGCTACTATCAAACCAATGCGCTAGCTACTGTCCATCCCAACTATGCTACTATCAAACCAATGTGCTAGCTACTGTCCATCCATCAAACCAATGTGCTAGCTACTGTCCATCCCAACTATGCTGCTATCAAACCAATGTGCTAGCTACTGTCCATCCCAACTATGCTATCAAACCAATGCGCTAGCTACTGTCCATCCCAACTATGCTACTATCAAACCAATGCGCTAGCTACTGTCCATCCCAACTATGCTACTATCAAACCAATGTGCTAGCTACTGTCCATCCCAACTATGCTGCTATCAAACCAATGTGCTAGCTACTGTCCATCCCAACTTTGCTACTATCAAACCAATGTGCTAGCTACTGTCAATCCCAACTATGCTACTATCAAACCAATGTGCTAGCTACTGTCCATCCCAACTATGCTGCTATCAAACCAATGTGCTAGCTACTGTCCATCCCAACTATGCTACTATCAAACCAATGTGCTAGCTACTGTCCATCCCAACTATGCTGCTATCAAACCAATGTGCTAGCTACTGTCCATCCCAACTATGCTATCAAACCAATGTGCTAGCTACTGTCCATCCCAACTATGCTATCAAACCAATGCGCCAGCTACTGTCCATCCCAACTGTGCCACTATCAAACCAATGCGCTAGCTACTGTCTATCCCAACTATGCCACTATCAAACCAATGCGCTAGCTACTGTCCATCCCAACTATGCTACTGTCAAACCAATGCGCTAGCTACTGTCCATCCCAACTATGCTACTATCAAACCAATGTGCTAGCTACTGTCAATCCCAACTATGCTACTATCAAACCAATGTGCTAGCTACTGTCCATCCCAACTATGCTGCTATCAAACCAATGTGCTAGCTACTGTCCATCCCAGCTATGCTATCAAACCAATGCGCTAGCTACTGTCTATCCCAACTATGCCACTATCAAACCAATGCGCTAGCTACTGTCCATCCCAACTATGCTACTATCAAACCAATGCGCTAGCTACTGTCCATCCCAACTATGATGCTATCAAACCAATGTAATAGCTATTGTCCATCCCAACTATGCTACTATCAAACCAATGCGCTAGCTACTGTCCATCCCAACTATGCCACTATCAAAACAATGCGCTAGCTACTGTCTATCCCAACTATGCCACTATCAAACCAATGCGCTAGCTACTGTCCATCCCAACTATGCTACTGTCAAACCAATGCGCTAGCTACTGTCCATCCCAACTATGCTATCAAACCAATGTAATAGCTACTGTCCATCCCAACTATGCTACTATCAAACCAATGCGCTAGCTACAGTCCATCCCAACTATGCTACTATCAAACCAATGCGCTAGCTATTGTCCATCCCAACTATGATATCAAACCAATGTAATAGCTACTGTCCATCCCAACTATGCTACTATCAAACCAATGCGCTAGCTACTGTCCATCCCAACTATGCTACTATCAAACCAATGCGCTAGCTACTGTCCATCCCAACTATGCTACTATCAAACCAATGTGCTAGCTACTGTCCATCCATCAAACCAATGTGCTAGCTACTGTCCATCCCAACTATGCTGCTATCAAACCAATGTGCTAGCTACTGTCCATCCCAACTATGCTATCAAACCAATGCGCTAGCTACTGTCCATCCCAACTATGCTACTATCAAAGCAATGCGCTAGCTACTGTCCATCCCAACTATGCTACTATCAAAACAATGTGCTAGCTACTGTCCATCCCAACTATGCTGCTATCAAACCAATGTGCTAGCTACTGTCCATCCCAACTTTGCTACTATCAAACCAATGTGCTAGCTACTGTCAATCCCAACTATGCTACTATCAAACCAATGTGCTAGCTACTGTCCATCCCAACTATGCTGCTATCAAACCAATGTGCTAGCTACTGTCCATCCCAACTATGCTACTATCAAACCAATGTGCTAGCTACTGTCCATCCCAACTATGCTGCTATCAAACCAATGTGCTAGCTACTGTCCATCCCAACTATGCTATCAAACCAATGTGCTAGCTACTGTCCATCCCAACTATGCTATCAAACCAATGCGCCAGCTACTGTCCATCCCAACTGTGCCACTATCAAACCAATGCGCTAGCTACTGTCTATCCCAACTATGCCACTATCAAACCAATGCGCTAGCTACTGTCCATCCCAACTATGCTACTGTCAAACCAATGCGCTAGCTACTGTCCATCCCAACTATGCTACTATAAAACCAATGTGCTAGCTACTGTCAATCCCAACTATGCTACTATCAAACCAATGTGCTAGCTACTGTCCATCCCAACTATGCTGCTATCAAACCAATGTGCTAGCTACTGTCCATCCCAGCTATGCTATCAAACCAATGCGCTAGCTACTGTCCATCCCAACTATGCTACTATCAAACCAATGTGCTAGCTACTGTCCATCCCAACTATGCTATCAAACCAATGCGCTAGCTACTGTCCATCCCAACTATGCTACTATCAAACCAATGCGCTAGCTACTGTCCATCCATCAAACCAATGTGCTAGCTACTGTCCATCCCAACTATGCTACTATCAAACCAATGTGCTAGCTACTGTCCATCCCAACTATGCTACTATCAAACCAATGTGCTAGCTACTGTCCATCCATCAAACCAATGTGCTAGCTACTGTCCATCTTAACTATGCTACTATCAAACCAATGTGCTAGCTACTGTCCATCCCAACTATGCTACTATCAAACCAATGTGCTAGCTACTGTCAATCCCAACTATGCTATCAAACCAATGTGCTAGCTACTGTCCATCCCAACTATGCTACTATCAAACCAATGCGCTAGCTACTGTCCATCCCAACTATGCTACTATCAAACCAATGCGCTAGCTACAGTCCATCCCAACTATGCTACTATCAAACCAATGCGCTAGCTACTGTCCATCCCAACTATGCTACTATCAAACCAATGTGCTAGCTACTGTCCATCCATCAAACCAATGTGCTAGCTACTGTCCATCCCAACTATGCTACTATCAAACCAATGCGCTAGCTACTGTCCATCCCAACTATGCTACTATCAAACCAATGCGCTAGCTAGAGTCCACCCCAACTATGCTACTATCAAACCAATGCGCTAGCTACTGTCAATCCCAACTATGCTACTATCAAACCAATGCGCTAGCTACTGTCCATCCCAACTATGATGCTATCAAACCAATGTGCTAGCTACTGTCCATCCCAACTATGCTACTATCAAACCAATGCGCTAGCTACTGTCCATCCCAACTATGCCACTATCAAACCAATGCGCTAGCTACTGTCTATCCCAACTATGCCACTATCAAACCAATGCGCTAGCTACTGTCCATCCCAACTATGCTACTGTCAAACCAATGCGCTAGCTACTGTCCATCCCAACTATGCTACTATCAAACCAATGTGCTAGCTACTGTCAATCCCAACTATGCTACTATCAAACCAATGTGCTAGCTACTGTCCATCCCAACTATGATGCTATCAAACCAATGTGCTAGCTACTGTCCATCCCAACTATGCTATCTAACCAATGTAATAGCTACTGTCCATCCCAACTATGCTACTATCAAACCAATGCGCTAGCTACTGTCCATCCCAACTATGCTACTATCAAACCAATGCGCTAGCTACAGTCCATCCCAACTATGCTACTATCAAACCAATGCGCTAGCTATTGTCCATCCCAACTATGATATCAAACCAATGTAATAGCTACTGTCCATCCCAACTATGCTACTATCAAACCAATGCGCTAGCTACTGTCCATCCCAACTATGCTACTATCAAACCAATGCGCTGGCTACTGTCCATCCCAACTATGCTACTATCAAACCAATGTGCTAGCTACTGTCCATCCATCAAACCAATGTGCTAGCTACTGTCCATCCCAACTATGCTGCTATCAAACCAATGTGCTAGCTACTGTCCATCCCAACTATGCTATCAAACCAATGCGCTAGCTACTGTCCATCCCAACTATGCTACTATCAAACCAATGCGCTAGCTACTGTCCATCCCAACTATGCTACTATCAAACCAATGTGCTAGCTACTGTCCATCCCAACTATGCTGCTATCAAACCAATGTGCTAGCTACTGTCCATCCCAACTTTGCTACTATCAAACCAATGTGCTAGCTACTGTCCATCCCAACTATGCTACTATCAAACCAATGTGCTAGCTACTGTCCATCCCAACTATGCTGCTATCAAACCAATGTGCTAGCTACTGTCCATCCCAACTATGCTACTATCAAACCAATGTGCTAGCTACTGTCCATCCCAACTATGCTGCTATCAAACCAATGTGCTAGCTACTGTCCATCCCAACTATGCTATCAAACCAATGTGCTAGCTACTGTCCATCCCAACTATGCTATCAAACCAATGTGCCAGCTACTGTCCATCCCAACTGTGCCACTATCAAACCAATGCGCTAGCTACTGTCTATCCCAACTATGCCACTATCAAACCAATGCGCTAGCTACTGTCCATCCCAACTATGCTACTGTCAAACCAATGCGCTAGCTACTGTCCATCCCAACTATGCTACTATCAAACCAATGTGCTAGCTACTGTCAATCCCAACTATGCTACTATCAAACCAATGTGCTAGCTACTGTCCATCCCAACTATGCTGCTATCAAACCAATGTGCTAGCTACTGTCCATCCCAGCTATGCTATCAAACCAATGCGCTAGCTACTGTCCATCCCAACTATGCTACTATCAAACCAATGTGCTAGCTACTGTCCATCCCAACTATGCTATCAAACCAATGCGCTAGCTACTGTCCATCCCAACTATGCTACTATCAAACCAATGCGCTAGCTACTGTCCATCCATCAAACCAATGTGCTAGCTACTGTCCATCCCAACTATGCTACTATCAAACCAATGTGCTAGCTACTGTCCATCCCAACTATGCTACTATCAAACCAATGTGCTAGCTACTGTCCATCCCAACTATGCTGCTATCAAACCAATGTGCTCGCTACTGTCCATCCCAACTATGCTATCAAACCAATGTGCTAGCTACTGTCCATCCCAACTATGCTATCAAACCAATGCGCCAGCTACTGTCCATCCCAACTGTGCCACTATCAAACCAATGCGCTAGCTACTGTCTATCCCAACTATGCCACTATCAAACCAATGCGCTAGCTACTGTCCATCCCAACTATGCTACTGTCAAACCAATGCGCTAGCTACTGTCCATCCCAACTATGCTACTATCAAACCAATGTGCTAGCTACTGTCAATCCCAACTATGCTACTATCAAACCAATGTGCTAGCTACTGTCCATCCCAACTATGCTGCTATCAAACCAATGTGCTAGCTACTGTCCATCCCAGCTATGCTATCAAACCAATGCGCTAGCTACTGTCCATCCCAACTATGCTACTATCAAACCAATGTGCTAGCTACTGTCCATCCCAACTATGCTGCTATCAAACCAATGTGCTAGCTACTGTCCATCCCAACTATGCTATCAAACCAATGTGCTAGCTACTGTCCATCCCAACTATGCCATCAAACCAATGCGCCAGCTACTGTCCATCCCAACTGTGCCACTATCAAACCAATGCGCTAGCTACTGTCTATCCCAACTATGCCACTATCAAACCAATGCGCTAGCTACTGTCCATCCCAACTATGCTACTGTCAAACCAATGCGCTAGCTACTGTCCATCCCAACTATGCTACTATCAAACCAATGTGCTAGCTACTGTCAATCCCAACTATGCTACTATCAAACCAATGTGCTAGCTACTGTCCATCCCAACTATGCTGCTATCAAACCAATGTGCTAGCTACTGTCCATCCCAACTGTGCCACTATCAAACCAATGCGCTAGCTACTGTCTATCCCAACTATGCCACTATCAAACCAATGCGCTAGCTACTGTCCATCCCAACTATGCTACTGTCAAACCAATGCGCTAGCTACTGTCCATCCCAACTATGCTACTATCAAACCAATGTGCTAGCTACTGTCAATCCCAACTATGCTACTATCAAACCAATGTGCTAGCTACTGTCCATCCCAACTATGCTGCTATCAAACCAATGTGCTAGCTACTGTCCATCCCAGCTATGCTATCAAACCAATGCGCTAGCTACTGTCCATCCCAACTATGCTACTATCAAACCAATGTGCTAGCTACTGTCCATCCCAACTATGCTATCAAACCAATGCGCTAGCTACTGTCCATCCCAACTATGCTACTATCAAACCAATGCGCTAGCTACTGTCCATCCATCAAACCAATGTGCTAGCTACTGTCCATCCCAACTATGCTACTATCAAACCAATGTGCTAGCTACTGTCCATCCCAACTATGCTACTATCAAACCAATGTGCTAGCTACTGTCCATCCCAACTATGCTGCTATCAAATCAATGTGCTAGCTACTGTCCATCCCAACTATGCTATCAAACCAATGTGCTAGCTACTGTCCATCCCAACTATGCTATCAAACCAATGCGCCAGCTACTGTCCATCCCAACTGTGCCACTATCAAACCAATGCGCTAGCTACTGTCTATCCCAACTATGCCACTATCAAACCAATGCGCTAGCTACTGTCCATCCCAACTATGCTACTGTCAAACCAATGCGCTAGCTACTGTCCATCCCAACTATGCTACTATC
This sequence comes from Borostomias antarcticus, assembly GCF_949987555.1. NCBI lineage: Eukaryota > Metazoa > Chordata > Actinopteri > Stomiiformes > Stomiidae > Borostomias > Borostomias antarcticus. The sequence continues at coordinate 13,315 of NW_028175513.1, read as the reverse complement.
AAACCAATGTGCTAGCTACTGTCAATCCCAACTATGCTACTATCAAACCAATGTGCTAGCTACTGTCCATCCCAACTATGCTGCTATCAAACCAATGTGCTAGCTACTGTCCATCCCAGCTATGCTATCAAACCAATGCGCTAGCTACTGTCCATCCCAACTATGCTACTATCAAACCAATGTGCTAGCTACTGTCCATCCCAACTATGCTGCTATCAAACCAATGTGCTAGCTACTGTCCATCCCAACTATGCTATCAAACCAATGCGCCAGCTACTGTCCATCCCAACTGTGCCACTATCAAACCAATGCGCTAGCTACTGTCTATCCCAACTATGCCACTATCAAACCAATGCGCTAGCTACTGTCCATCCCAACTATGCTACTGTCAAACCAATGCGCTAGCTACTGTCCATCCCAACTATGCTACTATCAAACCAATGTGCTAGCTACTGTCAATCCCAACTATGCTACTATCAAACCAATGTGCTAGCTACTGTCCATCCCAACTATGCTGCTATCAAACCAATGTGCTAGCTACTGTCCATCCCAGCTATGCTATCAAACCAATGCGCTAGCTACTGTCCATCCCAACTATGCTACTATCAAACCAATGTGCTAGCTACTGTCCATCCCAACTATGCTATCAAACCAATGCGCTAGCTACTGTCCATCCCAACTATGCTACTATCAAACCAATACGCTAGCTACTGTCCATCCATCAAACCAATGTGCTAGCTACTGTCCATCCCAACTATGCTACTATCAAACCAATGTGCTAGCTACTGTCCATCCCAACTATGCTACTATCAAACCAATGTGCTAGCTACTGTCCATCCATCAAACCAATGTGCTAGCTACTGTCCATCCCAACTATGCTACTATCAAACCAATGTGCTAGCTACTGTCCATCCCAACTATGCTACTATCAAACCAATGTGCTAGCTACTGTCAATCCCAACTATGCTATCAAACCAATGTGCTAGCTACTGTCCATCCCAACTATGCTACTATCAAACCAATGCGCTAGCTACTGTCCATCCCAACTATGCTACTATCAAACCAATGCGCTAGCTACTGTCCATCCCAACTATGCTACTATCAAACCAATGCGCTAGCTACAGTCCATCCCAACTATGCTACTATCAAACCAATGCGCTAGCTACTGTCCATCCCAACTATGCTACTATCAAACCAATGTGCTAGCTACTGTCCATCCATCAAACCAATGTGCTAGCTACTGTCCATCCCAACTATGCTACTATCAAACCAATGCGCTAGCTACTGTCCATCCCAACTATGCTACTATCAAACCAATGTGCTAGCTAGAGTCCACCCCAACTATGCTACTATCAAACCAATGCGCTAGCTACTGTCAATCCCAACTATGCTACTATCAAACCAATGCGCTAGCTACTGTCCATCCCAACTATGATGCTATCAAACCAATGTGCTAGCTACTGTCCATCCCAACTATGCTACTATCAAACCAATGCGCTAGCTACTGTCCATCCCAACTATGCCACTATCAAACCAATGCGCTAGCTACTGTCTATCCCAACTATGCCACTATCAAACCAATGCGCTAGCTACTGTCCATCCCAACTATGCTACTATCAAACCAATGCGCTAGCTACTGTCCATCCCAACTATGATGCTATCAAACCAATGTAATAGCTATTGTCCATCCCAACTATGCTACTATCAAACCAATGCGCTAGCTACTGTCCATCCCAACTATGCCACTATCAAAACAATGCGCTAGCTACTGTCTATCCCAACTATGCCACTATCAAACCAATGCGCTAGCTACTGTCCATCCCAACTATGCTACTGTCAAACCAATGCGCTAGCTACTGTCCATCCCAACTATGCTATCAAACCAATGTAATAGCTACTGTCCATCCCAACTATGCTACTATCAAACCAATGCGCTAGCTACAGTCCATCCCAACTATGCTACTATCAAACCAATGCGCTAGCTATTGTCCATCCCAACTATGATGCTATCAAACCAATGTGCTAGCTACTGTCCATCCCAACTATGCTATCTAACCAATGTAATAGCTACTGTCCATCCCAACTATGCTACTATCAAACCAATGCGCTAGCTACTGTCCATCCCAACTATGCTACTATCAAACCAATGCGCTAGCTACAGTCCATCCCAACAATGCTACTATCAAACCAATGCGCTAGCTATTGTCCATCCCAACTATGATATCAAACCAATGTAATAGCTACTGTCCATCCCAACTATGCTACTATCAAACCAATGCGCTAGCTACTGTCCATCCCAACTATGCTACTATCAAACCAATGCGCTAGCTACTGTCCATCCCAACTATGCTACTATCAAACCAATGTGCTAGCTACTGTCCATCCATCAAACCAATGTGCTAGCTACTGTCCATCCCAACTATGCTGCTATCAAACCAATGTGCTAGCTACTGTCCATCCCAACTATGCTATCAAACCAATGCGCTAGCTACTGTCCATCCCAACTATGCTACTATCAAACCAATGCGCTAGCTACTGTCCATCCCAACTATGCTACTATCAAACCAATGTGCTAGCTACTGTCCATCCCAACTATGCTGCTATCAAACCAATGTGCTAGCTACTGTCCATCCCAACTTTGCTACTATCAAACCAATGTGCTAGCTACTGTCAATCCCAACTATGCTACTATCAAACCAATGTGCTAGCTACTGTCCATCCCAACTATGCTGCTATCAAACCAATGTGCTAGCTACTGTCCATCCCAACTATGCTACTATCAAACCAATATGCTAGCTACTGTCCATCCCAACTATGCTGCTATCAAACCAATGTGCTAGCTACTGTCCATCCCAACTATGCTATCAAACCAATGTGCTAGCTACTGTCCATCCCAACTATGCTATCAAACCAATGCGCCAGCTACTGTCCATCCCAACTGTGCCACTATCAAACCAATGCGCTAGCTACTGTCTATCCCAACTATGCCACTATCAAACCAATGCGCTAGCTACTGTCCATCCCAACTATGCTACTGTCAAACCAATGCGCTAGCTACTGTCCATCCCAACTATGCTACTATCAAACCAATGTGCTAGCTACTGTCATCCCAACTATGCTACTATCAAACCAATGTGCTAGCTACTGTCCATCCCAACTATGCTGCTATCAAACCAATGTGCTAGCTACTGTCCATCCCAGCTATGCTATCAAACCAATGCGCTAGCTACTGTCTATCCCAACTATGCCACTATCAAACCAATGCGCTAGCTACTGTCCATCCCAACTATGCTACTATCAAACCAATGCGCTAGCTACTGTCCATCCCAACTATGATGCTATCAAACCAATGTAATAGCTATTGTCCATCCCAACTATGCTACTATCAAACCAATGCGCTAGCTACTGTCCATCCCAACTATGCCACTATCAAAACAATGCGCTAGCTACTGTCTATCCCAACTATGCCACTATCAAACCAATGCGCTAGCTACTGTCCATCCCAACTATGCTACTGTCAAACCAATGCGCTAGCTACTGTCCATCCCAACTATGCTATCAAACCAATGTAATAGCTACTGTCCATCCCAACTATGCTACTATCAAACCAATGCGCTAGCTACAGTCCATCCCAACTATGCTACTATCAAACCAATGCGCTAGCTATTGTCCATCCCAACTATGATGCTATCAAACCAATGTGCTAGCTACTGTCCATCCCAACTATGCTATCTAACCAATGTAATAGCTACTGTCCATCCCAACTATGCTACTATCAAACCAATGCGCTAGCTACTGTCCATCCCAACTATGCTACTATCAAACCAATGCGCTAGCTACAGTCCATCCCAACTATGCTACTATCAAACCAATGCGCTAGCTATTGTCCATCCCAACTATGATATCAAACCAATGTAATAGCTACTGTCCATCCCAACTATGCTGCTATCAAACCAATGTGCTAGCTACTGTCCATCCCAACTATGCTATCAAACCAATGTGCTAGCTACTGTCCATCCCAACTATGCTATCAAACCAATGCGCCAGCTACTGTCCATCCCAACTGTGCCACTATCAAACCAATGCGCTAGCTACTGTCTATCCCAACTATGCCACTATCAAACCAATGCGCTAGCTACTGTCCATCCCAACTATGCTACTGTCAAACCAATGCGCTAGCTACTGTCCATCCCAACTATGCTACTATCAAACCAATGTGCTAGCTACTGTCAATCCCAACTATGCTACTATCAAACCAATGTGCTAGCTACTGTCCATCCCAACTATGCTGCTATCAAACCAATGTGCTAGCTACTGTCCATCCCAGCTATGCTATCAAACCAATGCGCTAGCTACTGTCCATCCCAACTATGCTACTATCAAACCAATGTGCTAGCTACTGTCCATCCCAACTATGCTGCTATCAAACCAATGTGCTAGCTACTGTCCATCCCAACTATGCTATCAAACCAATGTGCTAGCTACTGTCCATCCCAACTATGCTATCAAACCAATGCGCCAGCTACTGTCCATCCCAACTGTGCCACTATCAAACCAATGCGCTAGCTACTGTCTATCCCAACTATGCCACTATCAAACCAATGCGCTAGCTACTGTCCATCCCAACTATGCTACTGTCAAACCAATGCGCTAGCTACTGTCCATCCCAACTATGCTACTATCAAACCAATGTGCTAGCTACTGTCAATCCCAACTATGCTACTATCAAACCAATGTGCTAGCTACTGTCCATCCCAACTATGCTGCTATCAAACCAATGTGCTAGCTACTGTCCATCCCAGCTATGCTATCAAACCAATGCGCTAGCTACTGTCCATCCCAACTATGCTACTATCAAACCAATGTGCTAGCTACTGTCCATCCCAACTATGCTATCAAACCAATGCGCTAGCTACTGTCCATCCCAACTATGCTACTATCAAACCAATACGCTAGCTACTGTCCATCCATCAAACCAATGTGCTAGCTACTGTCCATCCCAACTATGCTACTATCAAACCAATGTGCTAGCTACTGTCCATCCCAACTATGCTACTATCAAACCAATGTGCTAGCTACTGTCCATCCATCAAATCAATGTGCTAGCTACTGTCCATCCCAACTATGCTACTATCAAACCAATGTGCTAGCTACTGTCCATCCCAACTATGCTACTATCAAACCAATGTGCTAGCTACTGTCAATCCCAACTATGCTATCAAACCAATGTGCTAGCTACTGTCCATCCCAACTATGCTACTATCAAACCAATGCGCTAGCTACTGTCCATCCCAACTATGCTACTATCAAACCAATGCGCTAGCTACTGTCCATCCCAACTATGCTACTATCAAACCAATGCGCTAGCTACAGTCCATCCCAACTATGCTACTATCAAACCAATGCGCTAGCTACTGTCCATCCCAACTATGCTACTATCAAACCAATGTGCTAGCTACTGTCCATCCATCAAACCAATGTGCTAGCTACTGTCCATCCCAACTATGCTACTATCAAACCAATGCGCTAGCTACTGTCCATCCCAACTATGCTACTATCAAACCAATGTGCTAGCTAGAGTCCACCCCAACTATGCTACTATCAAACCAATGCGCTAGCTACTGTCAATCCCAACTATGCTACTATCAAACCAATGCGCTAGCTACTGTCCATCCCAACTATGATGCTATCAAACCAATGTGCTAGCTACTGTCCATCCCAACTATGCTACTATCAAACCAATGCGCTAGCTACTGTCCATCCCAACTATGCCACTATCAAACCAATGCGCTAGCTACTGTCTATCCCAACTATGCCACTATCAAACCAATGCGCTAACTACTGTCCATCCCAACTATGCTACTATCAAACCAATGCGCTAGCTACTGTCCATCCATCAAACCAATGTGCTAGCTACTGTCCATCCCAACTATGCTGCTATCAAACCAATGTGCTAGCTACTGTCCATCCCAACTATGCTATCAAACCAATGCGCTAGCTACTGTCCATCCCAACTATGCTACTATCAAACCAATGCGCTAGCTACTGTCCATCCCAACTATGCTACTATCAAACCAATGTGCTAGCTACTGTCCATCCCAACTATGCTGCTATCAAACCAATGTGCTAGCTACTGTCCATCCCAACTTTGCTACTATCAAACCAATGTGCTAGCTACTGTCAATCCCAACTATGCTACTATCAAACCAATGTGCTAGCTACTGTCCATCCCAACTATGCTGCTATCAAACCAATGTGCTAGCTACTGTCCATCCCAACTATGCTACTATCAAACCAATGTGCTAGCTACTGTCCATCCCAACTATGCTGCTATCAAACCAATGTGCTAGCTACTGTCCATCCCAACTATGCTACTATCAAACCAATGCGCTAGCTACTGTCCATCCCAACTATGATGCTATCAAACCAATGTAATAGCTATTGTCCATCCCAACTATGCTACTATCAAACCAATGCGCTAGCTACTGTCCATCCCAACTATGCCACTATCAAAACAATGCGCTAGCTACTGTCTATCCCAACTATGCCACTATCAAACCAATGCGCTAGCTACTGTCCATCCCAACTATGCTACTGTCAAACCAATGCGCTAGCTACTGTCCATCCCAACTATGCTATCAAACCAATGTAATAGCTACTGTCCATCCCAACTATGCTACTATCAAACCAATGCGCTAGCTACAGTCCATCCCAACTATGCTACTATCAAACCAATGCGCTAGCTATTGTCCATCCCAACTATGATGCTATCAAACCAATGTGCTAGCTACTGTCCATCCCAACTATGCTATCTAACCAATGTAATAGCTACTGTCCATCCCAACTATGCTACTATCAAACCAATGCGCTAGCTACTGTCCATCCCAACTATGCTACTATCAAACCAATGCGCTAGCTACAGTCCATCCCAACTATGCTACTATCAAACCAATGCGCTAGCTATTGTCCATCCCAACTATGATATCAAACCAATGTAATAGCTACTGTCCATCCCAACTATGCTACTATCAAACCAATGCGCTAGCTACTGTCCATCCGAACTATGCTACTATCAAACCAATGCGCTAGCTACTGTCCATCCCAACTATGCTACTATCAAACCAATGTGCTAGCTACTGTCCATCCATCAAACCAATGTGCTAGCTACTGTCCATCCCAACTATGCTGCTATCAAACCAATGTGCTAGCTACTGTCCATCCCAACTATGCTATCAAACCAATGCGCTAGCTACTGTCCATCCCAACTATGCTACTATCAAACCAATGCGCTAGCTACTGTCCATCCCAACTATGCTACTATCAAACCAATGTGCTAGCTACTGTCCATCCCAACTATGCTGCTATCAAACCAATGTGCTAGCTACTGTCCATCCCAACTTTGCTACTATCAAACCAATGTGCTAGCTACTGTCAATCCGAACTATGCTACTATCAAACCAATGCGCTAGCTACTGTCCATCCCAACTATGCTACTATCAAACCAATGTGCTAGCTACTGTCCATCCATCAAACCAATGTGCTAGCTACTGTCCATCCCAACTATGCTGCTATCAAACCAATGTGCTAGCTACTGTCCATCCCAACTATGCTATCAAACCAATGCGCTAGCTACTGTCCATCCCAACTATGCTACTATCAAACCAATGCGCTAGCTACTGTCCATCCCAACTATGCTACTATCAAACCAATGTGCTAGCTACTGTCCATCCCAACTATGCTGCTATCAAACCAATGTGCTAGCTACTGTCCATCCCAACTTTGCTACTATCAAACCAATGTGCTAGCTACTGTCAATCCCAACTATGCTACTATCAAACCAATGTGCTAGCTACTGTCCATCCCAACTATGCTGCTATCAAACCAATGTGCTAGCTACTGTCCATCCCAACTATGCTACTATCAAACCAATGTGCTAGCTACTGTCCATCCCAACTATGCTGCTATCAAACCAATGTGCTAGCTACTGTCCATCCCAACTATGCTATCAAACCAATGTGCTAGCTACTGTCCATCCCAACTATGCTATCAAACCAATGCGCCAGCTACTGTCCATCCCAACTGTGCCACTATCAAACCAATGCGCTAGCTACTGTCTATCCCAACTATGCCACTATCAAACCAATGCGCTAGCTACTGTCCATCCCAACTATGCTACTGTCAAACCAATGCGCTAGCTACTGTCCATCCCAACTATGCTACTATCAAACCAATGTGCTAGCTACTGTCAATCCCAACTATGCTACTATCAAACCAATGTGCTAGCTACTGTCCATCCCAACTATGCTGCTATCAAACCAATGTGCTAGCTACTGTCCATCCCAGCTATGCTATCAAACCAATGCGCTAGCTACTGTCCATCCCAACTATGCTACTATCAAACCAATGTGCTAGCTACTGTCCATCCCAACTATGCTATCAAACCAATGCGCTAGCTACTGTCCATCCCAACTATGCTACTATCAAACCAATGCGCTAGCTACTGTCCATCCATCAAACCAATGTGCTAGCTACTGTCCATCCCAACTATGCTACTATCAAACCAATGTGCTAGCTACTGTCCATCCCAACTATGCTACTATCAAACCAATGTGCTAGCTACTGTCCATCCATCAAACCAATGTGCTAGCTACTGTCCATCCCAACTATGCTACTATCAAACCAATGTGCTAGCTACTGTCCATCCCAACTATGCTACTATCAAACCAATGTGCTAGCTACTGTCAATCCCAACTATGCTATCAAACCAATGTGCTAGCTACTGTCCATCCCAACTATGCTACTATCAAACCAATGCGCTAGCTACTGTCCATCCCAACTATGCTACTATCAAACCAATGCGCTAGCTACAGTCCATCCCAACTATGCTACTATCAAACCAATGCGCTAGCTACTGTCCATCCCAACTATGCTACTATCAAACCAATGTGCTAGCTACTGTCCATCCATCAAACCAATGTGCTAGCTACTGTCCATCCCAACTATGCTACTATCAAACCAATGCGCTAGCTACTGTCCATCCCAACTATGCTACTATCAAACCAATGCGCTAGCTAGAGTCCACCCCAACTATGCTACTATCAAACCAATGCGCTAGCTACTGTCAATCCCAACTATGCTACTATCAAACCAATGCGCTAGCTACTGTCCATCCCAACTATGATGCTATCAAACCAATGTGCTAGCTACTGTCCATCCCAACTATGCTACTATCAAACCAATGCGCTAGCTACTGTCCATCCCAACTATGCCACTATCAAACCAATGCGCTAGCTACTGTCTATCCCAACTATGCCACTATCAAACCAATGCGCTAGCTACTGTCCATCCCAACTATGCTACTGTCAAACCAATGCGCTAGCTACTGTCCATCCCAACTATGCTACTATCAAACCAATGTGCTAGCTACTGTCAATCCCAACTATGCTACTATCAAACCAATGTGCTAGCTACTGTCCATCCCAACTATGATGCTATCAAACCAATGTGCTAGCTACTGTCCATCCCAACTATGCTATCTAACCAATGTAATAGCTACTGTCCATCCCAACTATGCTACTATCAAACCAATGCGCTAGCTACTGTCCATCCCAACTATGCTACTATCAAACCAATGCGCTAGCTACAGTCCATCCCAACTATGCTACTATCAAACCAATGCGCTAGCTATTGTCCATCCCAACTATGATATCAAACCAATGTAATAGCTACTGTCCATCCCAACTATGCTACTATCAAACCAATGCGCTAGCTACTGTCCATCCCAACTATGCTACTATCAAACCAATGCGCTAGCTACTGTCCATCCCAACTATGCTACTATCAAACCAATGTGCTAGCTACTGTCCATCCATCAAACCAATGTGCTAGCTACTGTCCATCCCAACTATGCTGCTATCAAACCAATGTGCTAGCTACTGTCCATCCCAACTATGCTATCAAACCAATGCGCTAGCTACTGTCCATCCCAACTATGCTACTATCAAACCAATGCGCTAGCTACTGTCCATCCCAACTATGCTACTATCAAACCAATGTGCTAGCTACTGTCCAACCATCAAACCAATGTGCTAGCTACTGTCCATCCCAACTATGCTGCTATCAAACCAATGTGCTAGCTACTGTCCATCCCAACTATGCTATCAAACCAATGCGCTAGCTACTGTCCATCCCAACTATGCTACTATCAAAGCAATGCGCTAGCTACTGTCCATCCCAACTATGCTACTATCAAACCAATGTGCTAGCTACTGTCCATCCCAACTATGCTGCTATCAAACCAATGTGCTAGCTACTGTCCATCCCAACTTTGCTACTATCAAACCAATGTGCTAGCTACTGTCAATCCCAACTATGCTACTATCAAACCAATGCGCTAGCTACAGTCCATCCCAACTATGCTACTATCAAACCAATGCGCTAGCTACTGTCCATCCCAACTATGCTACTATCAAACCAATGTGCTAGCTACTGTCCATCCATCAAACCAATGTGCTAGCTACTGTCCATCCCAACTATGCTACTATCAAACCAATGCGCTAGCTACTGTCCATCCCAACTATGCTACTATCAAACCAATGTGCTAGCTAGAGTCCACCCCAACTATGCTACTATCAAACCAATGCGCTAGCTACTGTCAATCCCAACTATGCTACTATCAAACCAATGCGCTAGCTACTGTCCATCCCAACTATGATGCTATCAAACCAATGTGCTAGCTACTGTCCATCCCAACTATGCTACTATCAAACCAATGCGCTAGCTACTGTCCATCCCAACTATGCCACTATCAAACCAATGCGCTAGCTACTGTCTATCCCAACTATGCCACTATCAAACCAATGCACTAGCTACTGTCCATCCCAACTATGATGCTATCAAACCAATGTAATAGCTATTGTCCATCCCAACTATGCTACTATCAAACCAATGCGCTAGCTACTGTCCATCCCAACTATGCCACTATCAAAACAATGCGCTAGCTACTGTCTATCCCAACTATGCCACTATCAAACCAATGCGCTAGCTACTGTCCATCCCAACTATGCTACTGTCAAACCAATGCGCTAGCTACTGTCCATCCCAACTATGCTATCAAACCAATGTAATAGCTACTGTCCATCCCAACTATGCTACTATCAAACCAATGCGCTAGCTACAGTCCATCCCAACTATGCTACTATCAAACCAATGCGCTAGCTATTGTCCATCCCAACTATGATGCTATCAAACCAATGTGCTAGCTACTGTCCATCCCAACTATGCTATCTAACCAATGTAATAGCTACTGTCCATCCCAACTATGCTACTATCAAACCAATGCGCTAGCTACTGTCCATCCCAACTATGCTACTATCAAACCAATGCGCTAGCTACAGTCCATCCCAACTATGCTACTATCAAACCAATGCGCTAGCTATTGTCCATCCCAACTATGATATCAAACCAATGTAATAGCTACTGTCCATCCCAACTATGCTACTATCAAACCAATGCGCTAGCTACTGTCCATCCCAACTATGCTACTATCAAACCAATGCGCTAGCTACTGTCCATCCCAACTATGCTACTATCAAACCAATGTGCTAGCTACTGTCCATCCATCAAACCAATGTGCTAGCTACTGTCCATCCCAACTATGCTGCTATCAAACCAATGTGCTAGCTACTGTCCATCCCAACTATGCTATCAAACCAATGCGCTAGCTACTGTCCATCCCAACTATGCTACTATCAAACCAATGCGCTAGCTACTGTCCATCCCAACTATGCTACTATCAAACCAATGTGCTAGCTACTGTCCATCCCAACTATGCTGCTATCAAACCAATGTGCTAGCTACTGTCCATCCCAACTTTGCTACTATCAAACCAATGTGCTAGCTACTGTCAATCCCAACTATGCTACTATCAAACCAATGTGCTAGCTACTGTCCATCCCAACTATGCTGCTATCAAACCAATGTGCTAGCTACTGTCCATCCCAACTATGCTACTATCAAACCAATGTGCTAGCTACTGTCCATCCCAACTATGCTGCTATCAAACCAATGTGCTAGCTACTGTCCATCCCAACTATGCTATCAAACCAATGTGCTAGCTACTGTCCATCCCAACTATGCTATCAAACCAATGCGCCAGCTACTGTCCATCCCAACTGTGCCACTATCAAACCAATGCGCTAGCTACTGTCTATCCCAACTATGCCACTATCAAACCAATGCGCTAGCTACTGTCCATCCCAACTATGCTACTGTCAAACCAATGCGCTAGCTACTGTCCATCCCAACTATGCTACTATCAAACCAATGTGCTAGCTACTGTCAATCCCAACTATGCTACTATCAAACCAATGTGCTAGCTACTGTCCATCCCAACTATGCTGCTATCAAACCAATGTGCTAGCTACTGTCCATCCCAGCTATGCTATCAAACCAATGCGCTAGCTACTGTCTATCCCAACTATGCCACTATCAAACCAATGCGCTAGCTACTGTCCATCCCAACTATGCTACTATCAAACCAATGCGCTAGCTACTGTCCATCCCAACTATGATGCTATCAAACCAATGTAATAGCTATTGTCCATCCCAACTATGCTACTATCAAACCAATGCGCTAGCTACTGTCCATCCCAACTATGCCACTATCAAAACAATACGCTAGCTACTGTCTATCCCAACTATGCCACTATCAAACCAATGCGCTAGCTACTGTCCATCCCAACTATGCTACTGTCAAACCAATGCGCTAGCTACTGTCCATCCCAACTATGCTATCAAACCAATGTAATAGCTACTGTCCATCCCAACTATGCTACTATCAAACCAATGCGCTAGCTACAGTCCATCCCAACTATGCTACTATCAAACCAATGCGCTAGCTATTGTCCATCCCAACTATGATGCTATCAAACCAATGTGCTAGCTACTGTCCATCCCAACTATGCTATCTAACCAATGTAATAGCTACTGTCCATCCCAACTATGCTACTATCAAACCAATGCGCTAGCTACTGTCCATCCCAACTATGCTACTATCAAACCAATGCGCTAGCTACAGTCCATCCCAACTATGCTACTATCAAACCAATGCGCTAGCTATTGTCCATCCCAACTATGATATCAAACCAATGTAATAGCTACTGTCCATCCCAACTATGCTACTATCAAACCAATGCGCTAGCTACTGTCCATCCCAACTATGCTACTATCAAACCAATGCGCTAGCTACTGTCCATCCCAACTATGCTACTATCAAACCAATGTGCTAGCTACTGTCCATCCATCAAACCAATGT
>NW_028175514.1:0-1000 GCF_949987555.1 Borostomias antarcticus | reverse complement strand
CACCTGGCTGGGCACCTCTGCCAGGACGCTCTTGGCCAGCGCAGCAGGGGAGGCCTGGGCGGGCGGGGACACAGAAAGATGATGTCACGTCCTGCGGTTTTTGGGTCATGTTATCAAAGCGTGTGCACAGCCCATGAGACGTACGTTCCCCAGCACAGTTCAGTCAGAGGTACGTTCCCCAGCACAGTTCAGTCAGAGGTACGTTCCCCAGCACAGTTCAGTCAGACGTACGTTCCCCAGCACAGTTCAGTCAGAGGTACGTTCCCCAGCACAGTTCAGAGGTACGTTCCCCAGCACAGTTCAGTCAGAGGTACGTTCCCCAGCACAGTTCAGTCAGAGGTACGTTCCCCAGCACAGTTCAGTCAGACGTACGTTCCCCAGCACAGTTCAGTCAGAGGTACGTTCCCCAGCACAGTTCAGAGGTACGTTCCCCAGCACAGTTCAGTCAGAGGTACGTTCCCCAGCACAGTTCAGTCAGAGGGACGTTCCCCAGCACAGTTCAGTCAGAGGGACGTTCCCCAGCACAGTTCAGTCAGAGGAACGTTCCCCAGCACAGTTCAGTCAGAGGTACGTTCCCCAGCACAGTTCAGTCAGAGGTACGTTCCCCAGCACAGTTCAGTCAGAGGTACGTTCCCCAGCACAGTTCAGTCAGAGGTGAAACAGTGTTGAATAAGAAAACAGGAGCAGTAACCTCTCCTCCCGCCCTCTGGCACTTTTCACGTTTTTATATTTCTAGCTTTATAGGTATTTCCTTCGTCTGCTTCACTTGCTTATCTTATTGATATTGTCCGGGGTTCCCGATAAGAACCTTCCTAAGGAACCGTTCTTAAGCAACCCTTTGTATGGGAGTTAAGAAGTACTTTGGAGTTAAGTGCTTCTTAACTCGTTCAGGAAACCCGGCCGTTGCTGTATTGTAGCACCATGCATGCTATGAATATCAGATGCTTGATTCTGGGTCTTCTGCTGCTGTAAGGCCTGAATTGGTCATGAGAATTATGGG
>NW_028175515.1:15000-19341 GCF_949987555.1 Borostomias antarcticus | reverse complement strand
ACACACAACACACACCTAAACACACACAACAACACACACCTAAACACACACAACAACACACACAACAACACACACCTAAACACACACAACAACACACACCTAAACACACACAACACACACAACAACACACACCTAAACACACACAACAACACACACCTAAACACACACAACAACACACACCTAAACACACACACAACAACACACACCTAAACACACACAACACACACCTAAACACACACAACAACACACACCTAAACACACACAACAACACACACCTAAACACACACCTAAACACACACCTAAACACACACAACAACACACACCTAAACACACACCTAATCACACACCTAAACACACACAACAACACACACCTAAACACACACAGCAACACCAGAGGAATTCACTCCAATGCCAAAATTACTGACAAACCCAGGAAGCCAACGAGCCTAAAACAACAAGCATACATGCAGGCCTAACACACACACACACACACACACACACACACACACACACACACACACACACACACACACAGTCTCCCAAATTGACGCACACAGAGGTGTTCATTGAAGGCCGGCACACAGGCGTTAAGCTGAGTCCGAGGTCTAAAGAGGGCTTTCTAAATCTGCCTCACAAAAAGCCCCACGCATACCAGCCCTCCGCACCGGGGCAATAAAGAGCGCTTTCTCCTGACGGACAACGCACACACACACACACACACACGCACACACACACACACACACACACACGCACAATGAGCAGGAAAAACACAATGTTTTGAGTTACAGAAAATATTGAATGATTGATCACCTCAGTTGACTCGATAGGTTCTATAGAATTCTGCATTGTTTTTTGTGTGGAAAACAGCCTCTGCTCACAAGACAATCCAATATATTTGCAAAACAAAATCTTTTTTTTACGGCCTATCTTTCCGTCCTCTTCAAATGTATTGTTACTGAGGGGGCAGTTGACTGTGGAGATGCATTGTTTTTCAGGGAGAGTTGAATTATCAATAAAGTATTATGAAATAAAGAAGGCAGATGAATGTCATTTTAATCCTGCAGTTCCCCTAATAGGAGCCGGTCCCCAAGTCCCAGGACATCGGGCACCTCTGGTCTCTGGTTTATTACATAATCACACCATTTACTGGCTGCATTGCAAAGTCTGAGTCCTTAAGGATATTAGAAGATGCCTTGGGTTCTACAGCCCTAACGCACAGGCTATTATGCAAAGAAGCCAACAGAGATGAGATATGAAATATCGTTTTGTGTGTTAAAAAAATAAACATATTATTTTAAAAAATAAAAAATAAAAAAAATAATTTCTTTAAAATAAATTATGAAGAAAGAACAAAAACAATAGTTAATTTTTTTTTTATTATCATTATTAAGTAAATAATTAAAACATTAAAAAAAATCTATATTCACTTAAAAATGTTTACAAAATACCACATTTATAGTAAATCAATTTCCTTGGGCGTTTCATCAACACACAACCAGAGCCCAGAAGTCAACAACACAGAAGAGCAGTCTAAAAACACAGCACCATGTTTTTAAATAAATAACATCAACAGCAACACTAGCGTCTAAAAACCCCAGCGCACACAGACCAGCAGCCCCAGCGCTCACAGACCAGCAGCCCCAGCGCTCACAGACCAGCAGCCCCAGCGCTCACAGACCAGCAGCCCTAGCGCTCACAGACCAGCAGCCCCAGCGCTCACAGACCAGCAGCCCTAGCGCACACAGACCAGCAGCCCCAG
Organism: Borostomias antarcticus; assembly: GCF_949987555.1. Taxonomy (NCBI): domain Eukaryota; kingdom Metazoa; phylum Chordata; class Actinopteri; order Stomiiformes; family Stomiidae; genus Borostomias; species Borostomias antarcticus. The sequence continues at coordinate 17,582 of NW_028175515.1, read as the reverse complement.
CGCACACAGACCAGCCGCCCAGGCTCACACAGACCAGCAGCCCCAGCTCACACAGACCAGCAGCGCTAGCTCACAGACCAGACCAGCAGCCCTAGCGCACACAGACCAGCAGCCCCAGCGCACACAGACCAGCCGCCCAGGCTCACACAGACCAGCAGCGCTAGCTCCGGCGTGCCGTCCATTCATACGGAGGAGGAATTACGCAATGAGCACAGGCTCTTCCTGGTAACCAACAGGCTGTCCAGCGCTCCGGAGGAACCAGGTTCTACTACCTGACCACACACACACACACACACACACACACACACACACACACACACACACACATACACACATACACACACACACACACACACACACACACACACACACACACACCAGGCTGTCCAGCGCTCCGGAGGAACCAGCAGGGTCTACTACCTGACCACACACACACACACACACACACACACACACACACACACACACACACACACACACACACACACACACACACACACCAACAACACACTCACAAAGACCAGCAGACTACCACTTCACATAGGTAAAGATATAGAAAAAGTACTACATTTACCCCATGCAATTAGTTAAGAATTAGAGAGAGAGACAGGAGAGAGCAGAAACAGCCACAGAGAGAGACCAGTAAAGCCCGTGTCCAGAAGAAGCAGCAGCTGTCATTTGTAACTTCCAGAGAGCCCGGTCCAGTCACCCAGGAGCCCCCCGTCCCCAGCACCCCGCGCCCAGAGGTCCAGACTGGCCAGCGTCTTACCTGCTCATGCCTGCATGTCCTCCGCCTGATCTGAGAGCTGTGAGATAATCCTGGGGAGCAGACTGTCTGACAGAGCTGTGTGTGTGTGTGTGTGTGTGTGTGTGTGTGTGCGCTGCTAGGCTTTTTTTCCCACATATGGGACGCAACTCAACTCTCTCTCCCTCCCTTTCTCTCTCTCTCTCTCTCTCTCTCTCTCTCTCTCATCCCCGCCAGTGACAACAGGGCGCACACAATTCCCCTCCCCCTACGGCTCCCCTCCCCCTCTCCCCTTCCCCCCCTCCCTCTCTTTCTGTTAAAAGTATTTAAGCAGGAGAGGGAGAGAATGAGAGGAGGGCAGGGGGGTGGGGGAGTTGACCAATCATGCTCTGAGAGAGAGAGAGAGAGAGAGAGAGAGCATTCTATAGCCTGGTTCCAAATAGAAACACAGGAGAGAGAGAGAGAGAGAGAGAGAGAGAGGAACAGAGACAGAGAGAGAGAGAGAGAGAGAGAGAGAGAGCATTATATAGCCTGGTTCCAAATAGAAACACAGGAGGGAGAGAGAGAGAGAGAGAAAGAGAGAGAGAGAGGGGGAGAGAGAGAGAGAGAGAGAGAGAGAGAGGAACAGAGAGAGAGAGAGAGAGAGAGAGGGAGAGAGAGAGAGAGAGAGAGAGAGAGGGAGAGAGAGAGAGAGAGAGGGAGAGAAAGAGAGAGAGAGAGGGAAGGTTTACTCACTTAGGTTGAAACACACCAATTCCACCTCCTGTTCATTCAGAATAACATGAACACTGATAAAGTTCCTCCTCCCAAAGTAGAACATTAGTTTATTCTGTTGTATCAAGACCTACAGTATCTCCACACTTCCTGACTGATCTCATAACCATCCGGATAGGGCTAACAAAACACTGGATTTCTTTAAACCAATCTCAGTCATCTTCAGCGGAGCGGTGCTAGGTTGTTGTTGTTGTTGTTGTTTCACAGTCTGGCTTGAATCTAATTGGGCGGACAATGGATTCCGCTGCCCCACTGATTGGGCAGCAATAAACGAATGACGAGGCGTATCCCCAGAACCTACATCCGTTGAGTCGGACTACAATATGTTTGACTGACATCTTGGCTACATTGCCTGAATATCACCATAATCCTCAAAGCCACTTCACATCAATATCAAATATACAAGTGAAATATTTAACTCTATACCCTTCAAAACAATTTCCAAAGTGATTATGATATTATGACCAACAAGGACTAAATCTGTAGTCTATTCCTGGTGAGAATCATGCGGTAAGGTTCTAGAACGCTAGATAGATAGATCACACGCTAGTGACGTGGGCTGGTTCTAGGACGCTAGATAGATAGATCACACGCTAGTGACGTGGGCTGGTTCTAGAACGCTAGATAGATAGATCACACGCTAGTGACGTGGGCTGGTTCTAGAACGCTAGATAGATCACACGCTAGTGACGTGGGCTGGTTCTAGAACGCTAGATAGATCACACGCTAGTGACGTGGGCTGGTTCTAGAACGCTAGATAGATCACACGCTAGTGACGTGGGCTGGTTCTAGAACGCTAGATAGATAGATCACACGCTAGTGACGTGGGCTGGTTCTAGATAGATAGATCACACGCTAGTGACGTGGGCTGGTTCTAGATAGATAGATAGAGCACATGCTAGTGACGTGGGCTGGTTCTAGAACGCTAGATAGATCACACGCTAGTGACGTGGGCTGGTTCTAGAACGCTAGATAGATCACACGCTAGTGATGTGGGCTGGTTCTAGAACGCTAGATAGATCACACGCTAGTGACGTGGGCTGGTTCTAGAACGCTAGATAGA
>NW_028175515.1:5000-7500 GCF_949987555.1 Borostomias antarcticus | reverse complement strand
ACTATTGGTTGCTAGTAAAAAGACAATAACGAGGGCTTGGTATAAGGTGGAACGCCCAACCAAGGAGCAGTGGCTGGGTGTTGTGGAGGAGATGTATGTTAGGGAGAGGTTCACGCATGCATTGAGGATGCAGGAAGGAAAGTTTGAAGGGAGATGGGAAAAATGGATGGATTATAGAAGGAAGTGTGATGATACCACTAATATTAAAATTGTCATATTTGAGTAAGAAAAAAAGCTGCATGGATGGATGTACCCATAAGCTGTTATTGTAGGTTTTTATGTTTTATTGTATTGTCGTTGTATGGATGGAAAATGCTAATAAAGATTAAAAGTAAATAAGACAAAGAATATGTATCTTGGTTATGGACACACCAACAAGCCAGCCGTCACGCGCAGCGCCTGCCTCCAGTCTAGCCCCTACCCTGCTGTGCGCCAGGATGAATGAGTCATGCGTGGAGCCAGGCCACCGTGCCACTACACTTGTGATGAGCATGTCGGCGTCACATATGATTTGGGTATTTATAGTGTGCACATTTTTGCGATTCACATAGACGTATTCATTCACTGATGGTGCCCTTATGTGGGTGCAGTCGCCATCGCCGTCACCTCTTTGGAGTTCTATCTCGGCCAGTAGGCCGAGTAGCGCCGGATTCATTTAGGCTCGCATTACGCACAGGAGGACTGTCATTTATATGCTTACCAAACAGCAAACAGGTCCACATGATCACATATTAATGACAATCTAATTGGTCAATGATTTGCGTTTGATGGAGTGCCTGCATTAAGTGTGTGACATATAGCGCGGAAGGGTTTGGGACAGCGCATAGGTACAGTTTGGGGAACAAATCCATATCGAACCATGAATGAGCCGGTTAGAGGACACGTCTAATCTTGCATTGCGATATATGTTTGTGCTGAATTGGCCTAGTAGCCTACATGATTGTGCGTTCATGAACTGTCGCTCTTATTCTCTCCGTCAAACATAGTAATTCACCGACGCACCACCTGCGTCGCCAGTTCCCCCTGTGTTCAAGAAGGGCGTAGAACACCGTGTAAATCGGTACGCCAACTGGAGAGGTGTCCTACAAAAGCGCGGAGAAAGGCGACTAAATTTTCGCCCTTACGGCTTGATAAATCGCAATGTGGGGGGGGCAAATGGCGTACGCCTGAACTCGCGAAAAAGACCGTGTAAAAGAAGGCGTACCTCAATGATAAATGAGGCCCCTGGTCACGTCCACGCATGTTGTTAATCTGGAGAGGGACATGTGACACGACCCACAGGGAAACCTGAACTTCCTGTGTCATGCAGGCATGCAGGGGGGGGGGGGGGGGGGGGAGCATGTTCACACCAAGGTCACTGATGATGGATTTAGATTTTAATGACATTCTGTTTCAAATGCCAATTCGCACGATAATTCAAATGTGTCCTTTTCAAAATCCTTCTCCTAGTCTAAGGCTCAACAGTGTGATATGTATTAACTAGTAGTTGTGTATTAACTGGTAGTTGTGTATTAACTGGTAGGTGTGTATTAACTGGTAGGTGTGTATTAACTGGTAGTTGTGTATTAACTAGTAGTTGTGTATTAACTGGTAGTTGTGTATTAACTGGTAGGTGTGTATTAACTGGTAGGTGTGTATTAACTGGTAGTTGTGTATTAACTGGTAGGTGTGTATTAACTGGTAGTTGTGTATTAACTGGTAGGTGTGTATTAACTGGTAGTTGTGTATTAACTGGTAGGTGTGTATTAACTGGTAGTTGTGTATTAACTGGTAGGTGTGTATTAACTGGTAGTTGTGTATTAACTGGTAGGTGTGTATTAACTGGTAGTTGTGTATTAACTGGTAGTTGTGTATTAACTGGTAGGTGTGTATTAACTGGTAGTTGTGTATTATCTGGTAGTTGTGTATTAACTGGTAGTTGTGTATTAACTGGTAGGTGTGTATTAACTGGTAGATGTGTATTAACTGGTAGTTGTGTATTAACTGGTAGGTGTGTATTAACTGGTAGTTGTGTATTAACTGGTAGGTGTGTATTAACTGGTAGTTGTGTATTAACTGGTAGTTGTGTATTAACTGGTAGTTGTGTATTAACTGGTAGTTGTGTATTAACTAGTAGTTGTGTATTAACTGGTAGGTGTGTATTAACTGGTAGTTGTGTATTAACTGGTAGTTGTGTATTAACTGGTAGGTGTGTATTAACTGGTAGTTGTGTATTAACTGGTAGTTGTGTATTAACTGGTAGGTGTGTATTAACTGGTAGGTGTGTATTAACTGGTAGGTGTGTATTAACTGGTAGTTGTGTATTAACTAGTAGTTGTGTATTAACTGGTAGTTGTGTATTAACTAGTAGTTGTGTATTAACTAGTAGGTGTGTATTAACTGGTAGTAGTGTATTAACTGGTAGTTGTGTATTAACTGGTAGGTGTGTATTAACTGGTAGTTGTGTATTAACTGGTAGGTGTGTATTAACTGGTAGGTGTGTATTAACTAGTAGTTGTGT
>NW_028175516.1:0-10000 GCF_949987555.1 Borostomias antarcticus | reverse complement strand
ACACACACACACACACACACACACACACACACACACAGGAGCAGGAGCAGGACTAAGTGAGTAACAAGTGAAAACGCCATCTGTCAAACGAGCAGCAGTTTTCTTCGCCGTATCAGCACTTTTAGGGAACGAAGCCTTGAAGACAAGAAGGTCCTTGTTCCCCTCTCTCTCTCTCTCCCTCCCTCTCTCCCTCGTCTCCGCAAATCCTCGTCTCTTCTTCTTGTCGTTCTCTCTTCATCCCTCTCTCCATCTCTCTCTCCACTCCCTCCTCTCTCTCTCCCTTCTCTTTCCCTCGTCACTCCACCAACAGCAAAGTTGCAGACATAAGCATTGGTCAGTGTTCCACCATTCCACACGCAAGCACGCACGCACACACACACACACACACACACACACACACACACACACACACACGGAGGGTAATGATAGAGAAAGGGGGGGGCTGGACTCCTGATGGAGAAATGCACTCCTAGCACTGATTAAATACTGATACCACTGACTAGAGGAAATGTGTGTGTGTGCGTGTGCGTGTGCGTGTGCGTGTGCGTGTGCGTGTGCGTGTGTGTGTGTGTGTGTGTGTGAGTGTTTGTGTGAGTGTGTGTGTTTGTGTGAGTATGAGAGAGACAGCTAGAGGAAGAGAAGGAGGATCTCTGTGCTGGAGAGGTAAGTGTGTGTGACAGAGAGAGAGATGGCATGAGTGTAGTCTGTGTGAGAGAGAGGTGGAGGTGTGTGTGTGTGTGTATGTGTATGTGTGTGTGTGTGTTCTTGTTTCCCCAACACCTGTATGATTATTTCATCACCACTCTTAAAATTTCTAATGTGCTGACTGCATACTTCTGATAGTCCTCAGAGAGAGAGAGAGAGAGAGAGAGAGCGAGTGTGAGAGAATGTGTGTGTGTGTGTGTGTGTGTGTGTGTGTGTGTGTGTGTGTGTGTGTGTGTGTGTGTGTGTGTGTGTGTGTGTGCGCGCGTGCATGTGTGTGTGCGTGGCTTTAACCGAGACAGTGGGTACAGTGTAATTTAAATACTGAAGTAATGATGATGTCAGGTCATGATGTCAGACCTCTCTTTCTCTCTCTCTCTCTCTCTCCAGTGAGCTCTGTTCCTCCTGTCTTCTTACATACAACCAGGAAATGGCTGTCTGTCAGACCAGAGCAATCCATCCATCCATACATCCATCCATCCATCCATCCATCCATCCATCCACTCATCCATCCACTCATCCATCCACTCATCCATCCATCCATCCACTTATCCATCCATCCCTCCATCCATCCATCCATCCATCCATCCACCCATCCATCCATCCATCCATCCATCCATCCACCCATCCACTCATCCATCCATCCACTCATCCATCCATCCCTCCATCCATCCATCTATCCATCCATCCATCCATCCATCCATCCATCCATCCATCCATCCATCCATCCATCCATCCATCCATCCATCCACTCATCCACCCATCCACTCATCCACCCATCCATCCACTCATCCACCCATCCATTCATCCATCCATCCACTCATCCATCCCATACATTCATCCATCCATCCACTCATCCACTCATCCATCCACTCATCCATCCACTCATCCATCCATCCACTCATCCACCCATCCACTCATCCATCCATCCACTCATCCATCCATCCATTCATCCATCCATCCACTCATCCATCCATCCACTCATCCATCCATCTACTCATCCATCCATCCACTCATCCATCCATCCATCCATCCACTCAACCACCCATCCCTCCATCCACCCATCCATCCATCCATCCATCCATCCATCCATCCATCCATCCATCCATCCATCCATCCATCCATCCATCCATCCAGTTCACCAGTGTTCTTTTGCTGTTCTAAAAAACGTAGCGTAGACAAACAAATTCTGATAAAAAGTGTGATTCAACGTTGTCGATTTGTTTCATAATCAGTTCATTTCCTCATGCCTAGGCTACAACAGCGTGTTTTCTTCCAGGTCAGACAGCTGTTCTAATCTATCACTATATCTATCCATCTCTCAGGCGAGACCTCCCGGTGCTCCGATCTAAACTCCGCTCCATCCCCCGGTCCCCGGCTCGCGCTAGACCTTTGTCCGCAGGTGCCATGTTGCCATGGCTCCCGAGAATCACACGGTTGTGATGAATCAGCATCTCCTCCGCCGGGTCCAGCCTACACACGGTGAAGAGTCGCTCGGGGTAAAAAACCGAAATAAACGGTTTAAAAATAAACCGCGGTATGGTTCCGTCATTTAAAGCGCCTCGTCCTTGGAGACCCTGTTGCTGGGGTGTGATTGAACCCCGGTAGTGGAGGTTTGAAGAGTGTTTAAAACACATGACACCCGGCCGTTTGACACGAGGAAAGCAAATGTCATTAAAATAGCTTTTTCTACCAGTGGTGTTGTGTGACAGTCGCCGTCTCCATGGTGACCGTGTCGCCTGTGTTCCTACCCCGGGCTACTCACAAAGTGACATTAAACAGTTTTACTCTTGACATATTTTTCTATTGTGCAAATTAAAAATCAGATTGTAGCCTAAGCTATGCTATTGTTTTCTTGATTGGGTCATAGGTTCTCTAAACAAAGTGTTAGTGTCTAAAAAGGTTGAAAATATCACAACTTAATTCACCAAACATCATCATCCGTCTTACCTCTGAAATGGCAACAGACAGAGTCACTCTGACTGCACTCCCGGTGCTGTCGTTTCGCTCCAGCGTTGCGTCGCGCCGTCCGTTCCGGTGACAGTCCGCTCCGCTTCAGCACCGGGACCCTGGGGACAGCGGTGCGGTGAGACACGGGGACAACGAATGACGACTATCTGCACTCAACGGCGTTTCTCGACGGTGCTCAAATTGTTCTATGCATCCCTCCCTATAATTAGGTTACTTGTTCTAGGGGTTCTAGGGGTTCCCCAAAGCCTTACGATCTTCCCGACCTCGCAAGTTCTACAAAATCTTGCCGCCGGCACCAACGCATGCGTGTTTACGCTCGACAATTGTTCCCCAGTGCGCAGCGGCGAAAGCCCCCTTTGTCTGGCTGGTTATGAAAGCCTCCCGGTCGGTCACGGCTGTCACTGTCGCCTGTGCGCGTACGGCTGGCTGGCTGTCTAACGACCCAATGGTGATGATTCAGCAAGGGGGGGGGAGGCTATAGCCCTTTAACGGCGTGTCTCGCGCTCCGTCGGTATGGTGTCGCCCGGCGGCGGGGCGGCCAGCGGAGCGGCGCGAGCGAGCGCAGACACACCGGGGCGGATGCGCGTAAAGCGTAAAGCGGCGTGCGCACTCAGCAAAACAATATCGCTTGCTAAACACTTACACGGGAATATATATATATATATATATATAGAGCCCGGGAGTTTTACTTGTCGACCTTTGACAAACTTGTAATTTTCGACTCACCCAAAGATCTGTCCACACCGCACAACACAAGGTGTGTTTTGCACCGTAACGGACTGGTGGTGTTGTCAGCGTCTGCTCGGAAGCAGACTGTATTTACTCTGCATGTTGTTGTAGGCTGTATTCCGGTTAACCCCGGTCTGGACGACCCGTTCCCACCTATAGGTCGGTCTGGGCTCAAGGAGCGAGGCGTCAGACGGTGTTTCGTCACGTGGTTTCATTCATGAAGGTTCTACGCAATTGGTATTTAAAGGGGAATGGGTTGGAGGTACGGAAGAGCATTAGGGCAATTGCTTGTTAACAACTGAGTTTATTTTTTTTTTAAGCTTTTGAGTTTAAAGTCAGAATTGCTGAGATTAAAGTCAGAATTTCTGAGAAAAAAAACTCAGAAATAACTTCTGAGATTAAAGTCAGAATTTCTGAGAAAAAAACTCAGAATTTCTCACTTTAAAGTCAGAATTTCTGAGGAAAAAAGTCAGAAATAACTTCTGAGATTAAAGTCAGAATTTCTAAGAAAAAAAGTCAGAAAAAACTTCTGAGATTAAAGTCAGAATTTCTGAGAAAAAAAATCGGAATTTCTGAGAAAAAAAATCGGAATTTCTGAGAGAAAAGTCAGAAATAACCTCTGAGAAAAAAGTCTGAATTTCTGACTTTAAACTCAGAAGCTTAAAAAACATACATAACTCGCCAGTTTTTCTTGAGAGAAATTGGCTTAGAAAACACAAGCCTAAGTCAAGTCTTGTAGGCTATAGGCTAATCCACACAACTCACAGAATGTGCTGGGATTTTCAGTCTGACTATTCTGTGATCTTCAGACAGCCAAGGGTTAATCTGCAGCATGTGTGTTTAATCCTGGCTTCTGGCACAGTAGAACCTCATAGCTCAACTTTAGGATCAGAGTCAGGCCTATGTAGCCTAGATGCATTGTAGCCTAGCCTACTCTTGTAGGCTAGGCCATAGTCTATTGGATGTAGTCTAGGGTTGGCTATATAGCCTAGCCTATTCTTTAGGCTAGGCTACTCTTTCATGTACCCTATCTTAGGCTATATGTTTACCATTGATCTATTCTGTAGGCTTACATTCTAAAGCCTATAGTCTAGGCTACTTCTTGCAGGCCCAATGCCCACCCCACCCCCGGGGATTATGTTAAAGTTGATCTTAGGCTACTTTAGTCTGGTTCTGTCCTGTTCCCTCTCATCCTTGTAGGCCTATGTTCTAGCTAGCCTAGATAGGCTATAGCCATGGACTGAGAAACTACAATTATTGAGTGTCTGGCCAGGCCTCCTCTTGCTGTGAAGAATCACACACACACACACACACACACACACACACACACACACACACACACACACACACACACACACACACACACACACACACACACACACACACCCCCCCCACACACACACACACACCCACACACACACACACACACACACACACACACACACACACACACACACACACACACACACACACACACACACACACAGAGAGGATTAACATTGAGCCACATCTCCCCGCCGGTTGGCGTCGTTGTCAAGGTGATTGACACAGCGCACGCACCTTGGCGGGAGATGCGCTCAAAGCCGCGAGCGCGTGGGCACTGTAATGAGAAGCAAATGGAAGGCTGTCTCTCTCTCTCTCTCTCTCTCTCTCTCTCGCTCTCTCTCTCTCTCTCTCTCTCTCTCTCACTCTCTCTCTCTCTCTCTCTCTCTCTCACTCTCTCTCTCTCTCTCTCTCTCTCTCCCTCTCTCTCTCCCTCTCTCTCTCTCTCTCTCTCTCTCTCTCTCTCTCTCCTCTCTCTCTCTCTCTCTCTCTCGAGGAGAGACTTATCTTACCGGACAGCGGCGGGAGCAAGCGGTGAATAACCTTTCGGTATAAAAGACGGATTACCGGGACACTTCAGGAGCGTTTTTACTCGCCCGGAAAATCCATCGCGTGCACAAATAAACAGAGCACCGGCGTGGCGCGAGAGCGGGAGTTTAATCGAGGGACACTTTAAACGGAAATAAATCACCTAATCCTCCGACTGTTTGTCATTGTTCACCTGAGATGAGAAAACATGCGATGCTTCTTGAACTGCTTTTCCACAAATGGAAATAGCCTTGGCCTCTGGGTGAATGGGCCAAGCCAGTGGCCCCTAAGAATGTGCGAGCAACATTGAACATTGTTCTAGGGAATTAATAGCCTACATGTGTTTAGTTTCCTTGTGAATTAGGAATGAGGACCCTAGCCAGAATGCGGCTCAGTTCCAACATGTGCTCTCTCTGCTCCCTCGCCCAGTCCTAGGTCCAGTTAGGCTGGTCTCATTTCCTTCAGCATTCCTGATCTAGTAGCCTTGTTTCTCTTTTATACCTTGGGTTTGGGTCCAGATAACATTTTCAAACTTGTGTCAAACGAACATTTAAATTAGGAATGAAATCAGGATTCAATTTGCACCTTTTAATATTGACTTTCAAATGTTCCATCGTTTGCCACTGGCAACTTTGTTGTAGTTGAGATGCCAATGTAAACACGCAGTCACATGTCCTTTCAGTCATGTACAGTTGGCCTAGAAAGAAAGAATGTAACTAATACAAAATACATTTTTTTGGACGGAGCCTTTAAGAAAACATACATTTTCTTATTTTTTTAACAAAGCCAAAAACACACAAATTAATACTTTAAAATATAAAAGTGTGCAATGCCAAGATATAAAGCATGTTTAGCACTTGAAGGTATAGGTAAATATAATAGACAGACCATTTTTAGGGAGAAACACAGATGTAGGCCTAGATGTTCCTAGATAAACGATATTCCCTTTGCAGAGAGAACGATGCCTTGATTCCTTGTGTCCTGTCATCGCTATACTCTAAAATACTATTGGACGAGACAGTGGAAGGCCCCTCCCCTGACACAGTCTCCTCCAATAGCATTTGTGAATGGGAGAGGATACAAGAAAGCGTGGTGACCGTTTAGAGACACCTGAGAAGAGGCAAAGACGACCGTGTTCAAGCACTTCCTGAGGTCAGGATGTAAACAACTGGCCAAACCATTCCTCATCCTCACGCAGAGAAGAGAGAGAACATTAAAAATAATCGTGAAGAAGGATCATAATCTTAGAAAAAAACAAGACTAAGTATCAAAATGGTTTTTCAGTCCATTAAATAACACTCGTCTTTCCTACAAATAAACAGAAAAAAAAAAACATTCTGAAAGGGCAATCAACCCCCACAAAAGTGTCGTTTGGTATGCATGATCTGGCTTCATTTAAAAGACTTTCACAATAAAAAAAAATGTTGTAACTGTTACCATCTGTTACCCCTGCCGCGTCAGGAAGCCATGGCCTTATATGGGTCATCATCATCATCATCATATCACCCTGGAGACCCATTGATCTCAACAGACACTAGGCAGACAGACAGCAGGTTGGAAATGCACTTCTGTTCAATAGTGTGTGTGTGTGTGTGTGTGTGTGTGTGTGCGCGCTCTGTCAAGTCCATTCATAGCAGCTATTTCACTGTTGTATCTATTCGCATACACCCTTAAGTCCATACTTGATACCCCCCCATCGTGTGTGTACATGTTGTTGCATGACGTCGTGTATCCACACATCCGTTAAAGCCGTTAAGACGCTCCTCCTCTTCCTCCTCCTCAGTTCTTCTTCTTGGCGCCGGAGCTGCCGCGGTTGAAGAGGTTGAGTCCCGGTCGGCCGTTGCCGACGGCCCCGGTACCGGTACCGGACACCCCGGGCTGCTGCAGAACCTTGTCCAGGGTCGTCTTCTTGATGGCCGCCGGGGAGATCCGCTCCTGGTCCGCGAGCGACTGCAGCTCCCTGAGGGAGGAAGAGGGGGGGTGGGTTAGTGTGTGTGTGTTTGTGTGAAAGAGTGTGCCTGTGTGTGTAATGTGTATGTGTGTGTGAGATAGTGTTGGGGGTAACGTGTTACGGGTAACGTGTTACTTTGTAACTCCGAGTAACTCAGATTACTCAGAAACATTTTTGTTGTAACGAGTAACGTAGCCCATTAGTTTTGCAATTCAAGTAATCAGTAGTCTCAACGCCAGACCCATGACAGTTCTTTCGCTGATACACTACGTAAGCTAGGCTAACTACGTTACTGCACGCTGCAGATCTCTCTATGGGTCTGGGACACTTTCAACTGGTTTTCGAATCCTGGCCACGTGATTGGTGCCCCCAAAATCCTGGGGGTACCAATCACTAACAACCTCCGCGATCAGGTGCTCCCGCCCACTTCTCAAACCACTCTCTCTTTGGTGCTACGACCTGTCACTCTTTCAATTTTGGCCCCTAGACCCGAAAATTTGAATAAACTTGAATGCAATTGTGCTTATTAGTCCACAACACTTAGCCTAGCTAATGTTAGCCTACACAGTTACTATCATCAGAAGACATACTAAAATGTGGTTACATTACTTGTCGCTCGCTACAGCAACAGAAAATATTTTCATTTCATCATCTCACCGAGTCAGAAAATGTCTGCTAGCCACGATGCTAATTTTCGCTATGTTAAACTCTATTGAGTTATGCTAAACAAGTTAGCGATCTAAAAATCCGCTATTTTTGGCTTTGGATGTCTTTCAGGAGGGGGCGGGAGGTCCCGTTGGGGGGGAGGCAGGCCGCCCCTCCAAGGCGATGGTGGGGTAAACACCGGTGTGTGTATGTAAGAGTATACGTGTGTGTGTGTATGTAAGAGTATACGTGTGTGTGTCTCCCCTCACTTTGTGCGTATACAGGAGGCCTCGACGGCGTTGATGAGCAGCGATCGGAAGCCGCCGCTCTCCAGGAAGTGCAGGGCGTGGATGGTGGCGCCCCCTGGTGAGCACACGTTGTCCTTCAGCTGGCCGGGGTGCTCCTCCGAGTCCAGCAGCATCTTAGCTGCTCCCTGGGGGGGGGGGGGGGGGGGAGAGGAGGGGGAGAGAGGGGAGTTGGTGTGTTGAGAGAAGTGGAGAAAAGAGGAGTAGAAGGATAGCGAGAATAAGATTATAACACATCATGCATGGTATGTGGGCAGTAGGAAAAACGTGGGTGTGTTTGTGTACGGTGTGTGCATACAGTGTGTGTGTGTGTGTGTTAGCAGTACTGACCAGCAGAGCCTGAGCCCCCAGTCTGACTGCCAGTCTCCTGGGTAGACCCATCTTCACCCCCCCATCTGCCAGGGCATCGAGCGCTGTGAAGGCCTACACACACACACACACACACACACACACACACACACACACACACACACACACACACACACACACACACACACACACACACACACACAGTTAAGAACAGGAGTACAGACACAATATCTTTACAAAATGCAGGCATATGGCAAGAGAAAAATACAAGAGCACACGCACGCACACACGTGCACACGCACGTGCACACAAACGCACACACGCGCACACGCACACATGGACACACACACACACGCGCACACGCACACACCCTCCTTTCCTTCAGGCTGCAATGCTTGTTAAATCGATAACCGCCATGTGGCGGGGGTTCTGTGTGGGTGCTTCCAGCCGGAGGGACGGGGAGAGATCTACGAGGGCCAGCTGACTCACAGATGCTTCCGATTGGTCCAGAGGAAAAGGTACACAGTTCAGCTAAAACGCAACACTGCATACATGCTTATATTCTTGCCCTTCTGGTCTCTTTAACTTCTCAAAGTTTAAAAGGTGACCCCCATCCACCCACAAGTGCTATGCAGCTGGTAGGATGGTGTGTGTGTGTGTGTGTGTGCGTGTGTGTGTGCGTTTGTGGTGTGCGTGGGTGTGTGTGTGCGTGGTGTGTGTGCGTGTGTGTGTGGTTTGTGTGCGTGTGGTGTGTGTGCGTGGTGTTTGTGTGTGTGATGTGTGTGTGTGGTGTGTGTGTGTCTGTGTTTGGTGTATGTGGTGTGTGTGTGTGTGGTGTGTGTGTGTGCCTGTGTGTGTGTGTGGTGTGTGTGTGGTGTATGTGGTGTGTGCGTGTGTATGTGTGTGTATGTGGTGTGTGTGTGTGTGGTGTGTGTGTGCGCGGTGTTTGTGTGCGTGGGTGTTGCGTGGGTGTGTGTGTGCGCGTGTGTGTGTGTGTGTGTGTGATATGTGTGTGTGTGATATGTGTGTGTGTGTGTGTGTGTGTGTGTGTGCGTGTGTGTGTGTGTGTCCACCCACGTAGGCGGGCCCGCTGCCGCTGAGTCCGGTGACGGCGTCGATGAGGTCCTTCCTCCACCTCGGTACAGAAACCAACACTGGACATGAGCTGCTCCAACAGCCTACTATCCTCCACCTGGGGAGAGAGGGAGGGGGGAGAGGGGGAGAGAGAGAGAGGGAGAGGGGGGGAGAGGGAGAGAGGAGGGGGAGAGAGAGAGAGGGAGAGAGAGAGGGAGGAGGGAGAGGGAGAGAGGGAGGGAGAGAGGGGGGAGAGAGGGAGGGAGGGGGAGAGGGAGGGAGGGAGGGGGGGGGGGAGAGGGAGGGAGGGAGAGAGAGGGGGAGAGGGAGAGAGGGAGGGAGAGAGGGGGGGGAGAGGGAGGGGGAGAGAGAGAGAGGGGGGGAGAGGGAGGGGGAGAGAGAGAGGGGGGGAGAGGGAGGGGGAGAGAGAGAGAGAGGGAGAGAGAGGGGGAGAGAGAGAGAG
>NW_028175517.1:0-10000 GCF_949987555.1 Borostomias antarcticus | reverse complement strand
CCAGGAGGAGACAGATGAGCGCAGGAGAACAAGCAGAGGAGAGACCAGGAGGAGACGAGGGGAGCAGGGGAGAACAAGGTTGTCTGCAGTTGAGGGTTTATTCTGATCTCAGGCGGTGGGAGACAAGCGTGTGTGTGTGTGTGCGTGTGTGCGTGTGTGCGTGTGTGCGTGTGTGCGTGCGTGTGTGTGTGTGTGTGTGTGCGTGTGTGCGTGTGTGTGTGTGTGCATGCGTGTGTGCGTGTGTGTGTGTGTGTGTGTGTGTGTGTGTGTGCGTGCGTGTGTGTGTGTGTGTGTGTGAGTGTGTGTGTGTGTTCTACCCAAGGGACCAGCCATCTCCCCCTCCCACCTGTCCTCTCCTGTCCTCCAGACCAGACCAGCCTGTGTGGGCGATAAGAGGTTCTGAGAGACGAACACGTCCCCCGTCCTCCCGCAGTACAGAGTGCTGGAAATACTAAAAGTGAAATCTAAGATCTTAATTAAAAGCTGTACGGCCTGCCGGTCCCAGTTATGGTTACAGAGTGCTTCAGAAACTCATCTTTCTCTCGCTGGGTGTCAAAAAAAGAATAATAGTTTAAGAGAAAGTGAAGGTGTCTGAGGAATTGGCTGATATACGAGCCGGCAGCGGTGTGTCCCAGTGTGTAGCAGAGCTGGTTTGGGACGAGGAAGACCTCTTGGTCTAATGGTCCACAAACATAGCTTGGTGAGTGGGAGGCTAGGGTTCATACTGGGGTTCATACTAGGGTTCATACTGGGGTTCATACTGGGGTTCGTACTGGGGTTCGTACTGGGGTTCATACTGGGGTTCATACTGGGGTTCATACTGGGGTTCATACTGGGGTTCATACTGGGGTTCATACTGGGGATCATACTAGGGTGCATACTGGGGTTCATACTGGGGTTCATACTGGGGATCATACTAGGGTGCATACTGGGGTTCATACTGGGGTTCATATTGGGGTTCATACTGGGGTTCATACTGGGGTTCATACTGGGGTTCATACTAGGGTGCATACTGGGGTTCATACTGGGGTTCATACTGGGGTTCATACTGGGGTTCATACTAGGGTGCATACTGGGGTTCATACTGGGGTTCATACTGGGGATCATACTAGGGTGCATACTGGGGTTCATACTGGGGTTCATATTGGGGTTCATTCTGGGGTTCATACTGGGGTTCATACTAGGGTGCATACTGGGGTTCATACTGGGGTGCATACTGGGATTCATAATGGGGTTCATACTGGGGTTCATATTGGGGTTCATACTGGGGTTCATACTGGTTTTCTTACTGGGGTTCATATTGGGGTTCATACTGGTTTTCTTAGTGGGGTTCATACTGGGGTTCATATTGGGGTTCATACTGGTTTTCTTAGTGGGGTTCATACTGGGGTTCATATTGGGGTTCATACTGGTTTTCTTAGTGGGGTTCATACTGGGGTTCATATTGGGGTTCATACTGGTTTTCTTAGTGGGGTTCATACTGGGGTTCATATTGGGGTTCATACTGGGGTTCATATTGGGGTTCATACTGGGGTTCATACTGGTTTACTTAGTGGGGTTCATATTGGGGTTCATACTGGGGTTCATACTGCACACCATTCCTCACATTAGTCAGCATTTTTACTGAACTTCTTTTACATCTGAGAACATCCAGTTGCTCAGTGGATCAACAGTGTCAGAGGAAGCAGTCAAATCTAACAGCAGAGTTCCCTGAACCCACGGGGAAGAGAAGATCATTAGAACCTTCAAAGAGCTGGTTCAGGTTCACTACCCTCATTTTCATGTCTTTTTGCTTCTTATGTTCAACTTTTTGTCACTGTATGTCTATATTAAATTAGCTGGAAGAGCCAGTCCTCTCCAGGAAGAGCCAGTCCTCTCCAGGAAGAGCCAGTCCTCTCCAGGAAGAGCCAGTCCTCTCCAGGAAGAGCCAGTCCTCCCCAGGAAGAGCCAGTCCTCTCCAGGAAGAGCCAGTCCTCTCCAGGAAGAGCCAGTCCTCTCCAGGAAGAGCCAGTCCTCCCCAGGAAGAGCCAGTCCTCTCCAGGAAGAGCCAGTCCTCTCCAGGAAGAGCCAGTCCTCTCCAGGAAGAGCATGCATGAGCCACAGACCCGGGGATTATCACCTGTGTTTCTGGATCCTGAACACGCCTGATACACCTGCCTCCACACGGCTGGATTAGCCATTAAGCTCTCTGGGGATATTGACAATAATTACAAGGCTCAGAAATAGCCATGTTTGGAATAATCATGGGATGTGTGCGATTGGTGGTAAGTGACAGAACTGGCAGGGACTGGAGACAGTTGGACAGGTCCAGGACACACTGAGACAGTTGGACAGGTCCAGGACACACACACAGACAGTTGGACAGGTCCAGGACACACTGAGACAGTTGGACAGGTCCAGGACACACTGTGACAGTTGGACAGGTCCAGGACACACTGAGACAGTTGGACAGGTCCAGGACACACTGAGACAGTTGGACAGGTCCAGGACACACTGAGACAGGTCCAGGACACACTGAGACAGTTGGACAGGTCCAGGACACACTGAGACAGGTCCAGGACACACTGAGACAGTTGGACAGGTCCAGGACACACTGAGATGATGTTCTTTTAATTAGCGGGACATTAGGCTGCCTGCGTGTCTGGAGTGTTATCATGGAAGGGGGGTATTTATAGTGTTATCATGGAAGGGGGGTATTTATAGTGTTATCATAGAAGGGGGGTATTTATAAACCTAATCTCAGCATCACATCCTCATTCTGTTCCCACAGACCAGTTTTTTACAGCTTTCAGACAATTTGGAGAGATGAGAATTTGGCTTAGCTTTGTTTGGTTCATGAGAGATAGTGTATGAGTTTGGTTCTTGAGGGATGAGTTTGGTTCTTGAGGGATGAGTTTGGTTCTTGAGGGATGAGTTTGGTTCTTGAGGGATGAGTTTGGTTCATGAGAGATATGAGTTTGGTTCATGAGGAATACAGTATTAGTTTGGTGCATGAACGATATAATGTTTGGTTCATGAGAGATATAATGTTTGGTTCAAGAGAGATATAATATTTGGTTCAAGAGAGATATAATGGTTGGTTCAAGAGAGATATAATGTTTGGTTCATGAGAGATATAATGTTTGGTTCATGAGAGATATAATGTTTGGTTCATGAGAGATATAATGTTTGGTTCATGAGAGATATATGAGAGATATAATGTTTGGTTCATGAGAGATAGAATGTTTGGTTCAAGAGAGATATAATGGTTGGTTCAAGAGAGATATAATGTTTGGTTCAAGAGAGATATAATGTTTGGTTCAAGAGAGATATAATGGTTGGTTCAAGAGAGATATAATGGTTGGTTCATGAGAGATATAATGTTTGGTTCAAGAGAGATATAATGTTTGGTTCAAGAGAGATATAATGGTTGGTTCAAGAGAGATATAATGTTTGGTTCATGAGAGATATAATGTTTGGTTCATGAGAGATATAATGTTTGGTTCATGAGAGATATAATGTTTGGTTCATGAGAGATATAATGTTTGGTTCATGAGAGATATAATGTTTGGTTCAAGAGAAATATAATGTTTGGTTCATGAGAGATATAATGTTTGGTTCATGAGAGATATAATGTTTGGTTCATGAGAGATATAATGTTTGGTTCATGAGAGATATAATGTTTGGTTCATGAATGAGCTGAGGCAGATCAATGTCATGTCTGTCTGTGACTCCTACAGGGCCAAACTGTGTGTGTGTGTGTGTGTGTGTGTGTGTGTGTGTGTGTGTGTGTGTGTGTGTGTGTGTGTGTGTGTGTGTGTGTGTGTGTGTGTAGCCCGCTGGCTGCTAAATCAGGGTAACCAAAGGAAGCCATTAGGGAAGGATAACAGTGGCTTTGAGCAGCTCTATCTCCCTCCACAGACCGAAACACGCACACACACACACACACACACACACACACACACACACACACACACACACACACACACACACACACAGCTCTTTGAGGCTGCCAGTGCTGTGGGACCAGTGAAGCTAATAGGTTCCCATGAATAATTTGGAGAAGCAGAGCAGGATGGAGAACGGAGGCCTGGTCAGGAGAGAGGCACGCCACAGCGCTGTGAATACGCCCAGATACCTCTCTATAGGACCGATAGAGGGGCACGCCACAGCGCTGTGAATACGCCCAGATACCTCTCTATAGGACCGAGAGAGGGGCACGTCACAGCGCTGTGAATACGCCCAGATACCTCTCTATAGGACCGAGAGAGGGGGGCAAGAGAACCCTCTATCTACCACGGGCAGAGCGGAGGTGGGCGATTGGGTTTCTATGGTGCTGTAATTACACCGCTGGCTGTGTGTGTGTGTTTGTGTGTGTGTGTGTGTGTGTGTGTGTGTGTGTGTGTGTGTGTGTGTGTGTGAGAGAGAGAGAGAGAAAGTCGATGATTGCATATTCTATATATTCTATAGACAGACCACCCCTCCTCCCCGCTCTCCAACAAAAACACACACACAAACACACACACACATACACACACAAAGAAATAAACACACATACATACACAAAGAAATAAACACACACACACACACACACAAACAAACAAACAAAAACACACACACACACACACAGTGTTGCCTTACCACTGAGAGCTTGTTCCACAGGTCATCCCTGTCTGCGTTGCTGTACATGTGCGTCATGAGGTAATCCTGCAGAAGAAGAAGAAGTTAGTCCTGCAGGATGCAAAGACAACAGTATTCACTTACTTGTTTAAGCATTGACCCTTTGGAATATTGCTCACAGGGTTCAGCCTATGAATACCACCACAACACAGCCTGGACAGAGTAACTAGTCAGAAACACAGCCTGGTCAGCTGTAACTATTCAGATCTACGTGTGGTGTCATGATAGGGTAGTGGTACTGTAAGGCTAAATATGCATTCACACAGTCAGGCATGTTTTACAAGTTTTCCTTCCTGCGTCAAAACCATAAAAAAAACATAATTTCATAAAAATGCAAAAGCAGAAAGGAAGAGAATGTGAAGTTTAAACTTTTATTTGTGTGTGTGTGTGTGTTTGTGTGTGTGTGTGTGTGTGTGTGTGTGTGTGTGTGTGTGTGTGTGTGTGTGTGATGTTCCAGGGTCATTATCCAGGCTTCTGAATTGTTGTAATTAGTTCCCTGTGGAGTGTGTGCGCCGGCTGTGATTGTGTGTGTGATTGTGTGTGTGGTTGTGTGTGTGATTGTGTGTGTGATTGTGTGTGTGGTTGTGTGTGTTTGTGTGTGGTTGTGTGTGTGATTGTGTGTGTGGTTGTGTGTGTGGTTGTGTGTGTGATTGTGTGTGTGATTGTGTGTTTGGTTGTGTGTGTGGTTGTGTGTGTGGTTGTGTGTGTGATTGTGTGTGTGGTTGTGTGTGTGATTGTGTGTGTGGTTGTGTGTGTGATTGTGTGTGTGGTTGTGTGTATATGGACATGGAGGGCAGTTGAGCACATTCAGAGCAGAGCACCACACTCTGAATGTGTCCTGTTATTCTGTGCTAGGATCCTCCTAATCCTACGCATGCATGCACACACACACACACACAAACACACACACGCACACACACACACACACACACACACACATACACACACACACACACACACACACATACACACACACACACACACACACACACACACACACACATACACACACACACACACACACACACACACACACACATACACACACAGAGCGCAAGACACTCAGACACCCACACAGACCCACCACCATCTACACACCACTGGGGCTGTCGCCCTACCGACTGCATCAGGTGACCCCTCACACACCTCCACCAGCTCTCCTCCCACCCCCCTGTCTGTCTCTCTACCTCTCTCTATCCCCCTCTCTCTCTCTATCCCCCTCTCTCTATATCCCCTCTCTCTCTCTATCCCCCTCTCTCTATCACTCCTGATATACCCGGCCCCTCTCCTCACAACCCCCCTGTCTGTCTTCCTCTCTCTATCCCCCTCTCTCTATCCCCCTCTCTCCTCACAACCCCCCTGTCTGTCTTCCTCTCTCTATCCCCCTCTCTCTATCCCCCTCTCTCCTCACAACCCCCCTGTCTGTCTGCCTCTCTCTATCCCCCTCTCTCTCTATCCCCCTCTCTCCTCACAACCCCCCTGTCTGTCTGCCTCTCTCTATCCCCCTCTCTCTCTCTATCCCCTCTCTCTCTATCCCCCTCTCTCCTCACAACCCCCTGTCTGTCTGCCTCTCTCTATCCCCCTCTCTCTACCCCCCTCTCTCCTCACAACCCCCCTGTCTGTCTGCCTCTCTCTATCCCCCTCTCTCTCTATCCGCCTCTCTCTGTCTGCCCACCCCCCCCCCTCCCCCTCTCCTCCTCCTCCTCCCCCCCCCCCCCCCCCCCCCTCTCCTCCCCCCCTCCTCCTCCTCTCCCTCCCTCCCCTCTCCCTCCTCCGGTGCTTCTGCTACCCCCAGGGACTTTGTCAGTGGTCCGGCAGGCTGAGTAGGACTGGCATCCCCGCTCACACCCCCCGGCTGGGGGTCAGGGTCAAGTCTAAACCCAGCCCTGGACATGCCCGCGGGCTGCGTGTGGGCTCGGGGTCAGGGTCAGGGTCAAGTCTAAACCCAGCCCTGGACATGCCCGCGGGCTGCGTGTGGGCTTGGTCAGGGTCAAGTCTAAACCCAGCCCTGGACATGCCCGCGGGCTGCGTGTGGGCTTGGTCAGGGTCAAGTCTAAACCCAGCCCTGGACATGCCCGCGGGCTGCGTGTGCTTTTCTAGACCATCTGTGCGTTTTGAAACAGTAAGTAAACACGGCAACCACGGCCTGACAGGCAGCAGACACCAACACACAGGAGGTCAACTGCTTTCTTCAGGCTGTCCTCCATCTTGTGTTCTCCGCTGACAGAGCTCTGCCCCCTCATGGCCAGACTTCAGAGCTCCCCCCCTGCAGGGGCTGGCAGCTGGCCTTGGGGGGCCGTACAGGGAGGTCCACCCCCCCCAACCCGCCTGTCAACACTCATCTCCACTGCTGGGACACTGAGGCGCTCTGCTCAGCCGACCCAACGCTGGGGTAAAAATACCCTCCTGGATAGAGAGGGAGGGTTAAGTGGGGGACAGGAGTGTCTAGCGGACGCGGAGGCGTGGGGCAGCATGCAGCACCTCGGTATGTGCAGCTAATGAGAACGAGACTTCTACTGCAAATGTTTGAGTCAGTGTAACAGCGTATGATGTGGCCAAGATTGGCAACGCCTTCCTTGCCGAAAAGATCATTCCCAAAGGTACTAACGTAGCGGAATAAAGGTTAAGTCAGTCAATTAATTAATCGTTGTCGTTTTTGTTTGTCTTCGAGATGCGTATAAGCATCTACAAGCAGACCTGTACCTCCTGGAATCAGGACGTTGTGTTTGTGTGAATCCAGACCGAGGGGCCAGGCGAGAACGAGGCTTCAACGTAGTCACCGCATCCAGTTCTATTAATACATCCATGATCCAGACCATATCCAGACCATATCCAGACCATATCCAGACCATATCCAGACCATATCCGGACCATATCCAGACCATATCCGGACCATATCCGGACCATATCCGGACCATATCCGGACCATATCCAGACCATATCCAGACTATATCCAGACCATATCCAGACCATATCCAGACCATATCCAGACTATATCCAGACCATATCCAGACCATATCCGGACCATATCCGGACCATATCCAGACCATATCCAGACCATATCCAGACCATATCCGGACCATATCCAGGCCATATCCGGACCATATCCAGACCATATCCGGACCATATCCGGACCATATCCAGACCATATCCAGACCATATCCAGACCATATCCGGACCATATCCACACCATATCCAGACCATATCCAGACTATATCCAGACCATATCCAGACCATATCCGGACCATATCCGGACCATATCCAGACCATATCCGGACCATATCCAGACCATATCCGGACCATATCCGGACCATATCCGGACCATATCCGGACCATATCCAGACCATATCCAGACTATATCCAGACCATATCCGGACCATATCCGGACTATATCCGGACCATATCCGGACCATATCCGGACCATATCCGGACCATATCCAGACCATATCCGGACCATATCCGGACCATATCCGGACCATATCCGGACCACATCCGGACCATATCCGGACCATATCCAGACCATATCCGGACCATATCCGGACCATATCCAGACCACATCCAGACCACATCCAGACCACATCCAGACCATATCCAGACCATATCCAGACCATATCCAGACCATATCCAGACCATACCCTTGAGGCCTTGACGAGCCTATTCAACAGGGATGGTCCTCGCTCGTTATTACAATCACCAATTAATCCGAGTACCTGCTCTCCACGGCACACTCAAGATGCCCACTGCTCCTCTTTAATCAGATATTATATCAAGATAAGATAGAACTTTATTAATCACAGGAGGGGATATTTGGGTGTTACAGTTCCAGCTGTAGAAAAGACAGAACAGAACGGAAGAGGAACAGAATAAAGATGGTCTCCGGTGCTGTTTTTACAGTCTGATGATCGCTGCTTCAACAAAGGAACGCCTGAACTGCTGAAATATGTTAAAAACCTGAGTTAATAATTCCTGCATGTCCACAGTCTTCATGGATAGATTGCTTAGTCATGAGCATCAGCATCTAGATGGAGTGGAATAAACATATGGTGGAATGGAGAGGGAGAGTGAGAGAGAGGGAGAGAGAGAGGGAGAGGGAGAGAGAGAGACCAGAGAGAGAGAGGGAAGGAGAGAGAGGGAGATAGAGAGAGAGGGAGGGAGAGAGAGGGGGAGTGAGCGAGAGAAGGAGATAGAGGGATATAGGGAGAGAGAGAGGAGAGAGAGCAGAGAGAGAGAGGGAGGGAGAAAGAGGGAGAGATGGAGAGAGAGAGGGAGAAAAGTGAGAGAGGTGGACAGGATGGGCTCATGGAAGAAGATCCTTCCCTCTCCTCCTCTCCGTCTTGCTAAGCCATTACAGCTCTTGGTATCTCGGTATTGTTTGGAAAATGGGATTTAGCCAACGTCTATCTGTCCATTTCATCTGTGGTTGAGAACACACTGGGGCTACAGCACAACCACAGTGACTACCAATGACAGCTGCCCGCCTTTCAGAGAGAGAGAGAGAGAGAGAGAGAGAGAGAGGGAGAGAGAGAGAGATGATGATCTGTAGAAAGCTGACTGCAGACGTCTGTCAGAATGTGGAGTACGCGTCCCCCGGGAGGAGACTGGATTCAGGGTATGATGGAGAGAGAGAGGGAGAGGGAGAGAGAGGGAGAGAGAGAAGGAGAGGGAGAGAGAGAGGAGCGGGAGGAGCCTGGACTCAGGGTATGATGGAGGAATAGGGAGAGGGAGAGAGAGAGGGAGTGAGAGAGAGGAGGAGGAGGAGGCTGGATTCAGGGTATGAGGAGGGAGAGAGGGAGGCGGAGGGAGGAGGCTGGACTCAGGGTATGATGGAGGAAGAGGAGAGAGAGAGAGAGGGGAGAGAGAGAGGGAGAGAGAGAGAGGAGGAGGAGAAGGAGCCTGGACTCAGGGTATGATGGAGGAAGAGGAGGAGAGAGAGAGGGGAGAGAGAGAGGAGAGAGAGGAGAGGAGGAGGAGAAGGAGCCTGGACTCAGGGTATGATGGAGGAAGCATGTAGAGGAAGAGGGTGGATCAGGGGAATGCTTCACCAAGAGGCTCAAGTTGACCAGACAGAAGTGGTCCTGGATTTCAGGGCGGGGCGTCCATTAAGCTCCTCCTCTCCATCTCCCATCCTTCTCTCTGTTCACTCACCCCTCTACTCCCATCCTCCCATCCTTCCATCCTCCCATCCTTATATCCTTCCATCCCTCCCTCCTTCCATCCTTCCTCTACTCCCATCCTCCCATCCTCCATCCTTCCATCCTTCCATCCTTCCATCCTCCCATCCTTCCATCCTCCATCCTTCCTCTACTCACATCCTTCCATCCTCCCATCCTTCCATTCTTCC
>NW_028175518.1:2500-10341 GCF_949987555.1 Borostomias antarcticus | reverse complement strand
TAGTGTGTGACTGCGTACAGTAGCTGTGTGTAACTGAGTACAGTAGCTGTGCCTACATGGATGCTAAGCCGTGTTCTGCCCTGTTTTCAGGGTCCTATACTCCCTTGGTTTTCTCAAGGGGCTTTACGTAGAAAAAATATATTTTTATGCCTTTTAGTATCTGGTAATCAATATTCTGTTTTATAATATTTTTCATGGCTTCCTGGGTTCCTCTTGTAAAGGATGTATCTAACAGAGCTCCAACGGAAAGATGCCGCGGTACTTTAATTATAGTAATTATGAAGAGATGTAAGCCTTTATTAAAATGTTATATTTTTCAAATGAACAAACGCTGTTCTTTTTGTTCCTGTGTGTGTGTGTGTGTGTGTGTGTGTGTGTGTACGTGTGCGCGCACAGTGTGTGTGTTGCGGTATGATTGTGTGTGAATGTTGGTTTAGGATGATTCTCTTAATTTGCCTGACGATTAAATGTATTCCCAGTTTCACTAAATGTCTCCTAATCAGATCTCTCTCTCTCTCTCTGTTGCTGGTCTCTCTCTCTCTCTCTCTCTCTCTCTCTCTCCCTCCCTCCTTCTCTCTCTCTCTCTCTCTCCCCCTCTCTCTCCCTCCCTCCTTCTCTCTCTCTCTCTCTCCCCCCCTCTCTCTCTCTCTCTCTCTCTCCCTCCCTCCTTCTCTCTCTCTCTTCTCTCTCCCTCCTTCTCTCTCTCTCTCTCCCTCCCTCCTTCTCTCTCTCTCTCTCTCTCCCCCTCTCTCTCCCTCCCTCCTTCTCTCTCTCTCTCTCTCTCTCCCCCCCTCTCTCTCTCCCTCCCTCCTTCTCTCTCTCTCTTCTCTCTCCCTCCTTCTCTCTCTCTCTCTCTCTCTCTGTTGCTGGTCTCCCTCTCTCTCTCTCTCTCTCTCTCTCTCTCTTGCTCGTCCATCCTTGATCCCCTCTCTCCGTCCTTGTTGGGAGATGTGAGATCCTAGCTAGGAGGGATGTCCTATTACCCAGAAGCCCTGGCTCTCACACACCTTCACACTCACACCTACACACACACACCTACACACTCACACCTACACACTCACACCTACACACACACACCTACACACACACACCTACACACTCACACCTACACACACACACACCTACACACTCACACCTACACACTCACACCTACACACACACACCTACACACTCACACCTACACACACACACCTACACACTCACACCTACACACTCACACCTACACACACACACCTACACACTCACACCTACACACACACACCTACACACTCACACCTACACACACACACCTACACACTCACATACTGAGGCTGCTATTGGACCCAGAGACATCTCTGGCAAATGTGTTCCCATTATCAGATCTTAATTCACTCCCTGTTGGAAATGAATTAATGCAAAATTAATTTGGCCACTAGTGGCCACTGTGTGTGTGTGTGTGTGTGTGTGTGTGTGTGTGCGCGCGCGTGTGTGTGTGTGTATGAGAGGGGGGAGGGGACAGTCAACATCTACATGTGTATACTGTAACTACAGTTTCCCTGAAATAGTTTTATGCCAGGCTCACATTAGTAAGTATGTAAACTTTATTTCTATAGCGCTCTTCACAGCACGGATGCACAGAGTGCTTTATAGTAATAAATTAGAATCAAACGTACAATATGCAATCCAAAAACACATTAAAACGAGAAACTACAGGATATTTAAAATCCTAACCGATTTGGAAAACGGGTTGCATCACGCACCTAATCTTAACGGATGTTCTTCTCTGGAATCTCAAACATACACTTAAAGATTTGAAAATAACAGCTCATCGCACACTACAGAATATTATCTTGCCCCCGAGGGAGCAACAAACACCTTCCTCGCTTGTAAAGTAGTGACGTAATAATCTTAAATATCAAACATGTTTGATATTATCGGGGCCGCTCTGATGGGTCTGTGAGCCAATCGGGAGGTATAAGATTGGATCTGTAAACCCCTCACATTACAAGATCATCTGGGCCCAACATCGGTACCGACCAACGTTCCAGACCAGATTTCTCCTTCGATTGTTGGGAGGGGTGAATCGGGGATAAATCGGCCCAAAAATCCTGTAGTGTGAGCCCGGAATAAGGAGATTCCTCTGAGTGACTTATCTTGTGAAATAAATCATTTTCAGCAGCCCTTTTAAGATATGGTGTGAAACATCAACCATGCACAGCTAAACAAAAAGATGTGTGTAGATTATTTTTTTATTATCTACCCTTTAGTTTCCCTCACTTCTATCTCATTTTACTGATATACATGATCATTTGACAGATATACATGATCAAATAGGACCATCATTTTGGCCCGAGAAGATTGCGGGAGTCGTGTGTTTCTATGAGATGGGGAGAGTTGGATCATACAGGTCCACTGACTCTTTCCCTTCTCCACAGCCCCGCCCCTAAACCCTCCCCTAATTACCCCGGCTTCCTCTCCGTTTTACTACTTCCTGTGCTTTGATTAGAAAACCATCAAGGAAACGCATTTCTGCTGCTTCACCCTGTGACACGGGAAGTTCAGTTCCCCTTACATGCGCCTGGTAGCCACCGCTCCCCAACGCGTCCACCATTTCACACTCCCCAACGCGTCCACCATTTCACACTCCCCAACGCGTCCACCATTTCACACTCCCCAACGCGTCCACC
Organism: Borostomias antarcticus; assembly: GCF_949987555.1. Taxonomy (NCBI): domain Eukaryota; kingdom Metazoa; phylum Chordata; class Actinopteri; order Stomiiformes; family Stomiidae; genus Borostomias; species Borostomias antarcticus. The sequence goes on along the minus strand of NW_028175518.1, from coordinate 7,675 downwards.
ATATCACACTCCCCAACGCGTCCACCATTTCACACTCCCCAACGCGTCCACCATTTCACACTCCCCAACATGTCCACCATTTCACACTCCCCAACGCGTCCACCATTTCACACTCCCCAACGCGTCCACCATTTCACACTCCCCGACGCGTCCACCATTTCACAGATTATCAACGGGAAACTATCCCTTTAGCTGCGAGAGGCGTGGACGCCAATGACCATCGCAAAATAAGATGGACGCACGTCAGATAGTGCTTTGTTTTTGCTTGAGCCCGTCCATGCTAGGTTTGTTATTTTAGGTCCAGAGAGATGAGCTGGAGGAGGAGAGACTGAAGGAGAGAGAGATGAGCTGTAGGGGGAGAGACTGAAGGAGAGAGAGATGAGCTGTAGGGGGAGAGACTGAAGGAGAGAGAGATGAGATGTTGGAGGAGAGACTGAAGGAGAGAGAGATGAGCTGGAGGAGGAGAGACTGAAGGAGAGAGAGATGAGCTGGAGGAGGAGGAGACTGAAGGAGAGAGAGATGAGCTGGAGGAGGAGAGACTGAAGGAGAGAGAGATGAGATGGAGGAGGAGAGACTGAGGGAGAGAGAGATGAGCTGGAGGAGGAGAGACTGAAGGAGAGACTGAAGGAGAGAGAGATGATCTGGAGGAGGAGAGACCGAAGGAGAGAGAGATGAGATGGAGGAGGAGAGACTGAGGGAGAGAGAGATGAGCTGGAGGAGGAGAGACTGAAGGAGAGAGAGATGAGCTGGAGGAGGAGAGACTGAAGGAGAGAGAGATGAGCTGGAGGAGGAGAGACTGAAGGAGAGAGAGATGAGCTGGAGGAGGAGAGACTGAAGGAGAGAGAGATGAGCTGGAGGAGGAGAGACTGAAGGAGAGAGAGATGAGCTGGAGGAGGAGAGACTGAAGGAGAGAGAGATGAGCTGGAGGAGGAGAGACTGAAGGAGAGAGATCATCTGTAGGAGGAGAGACTGAGGGAGAGAGAGATGAGCTGGAGGAGGAGAGACTGAAGGAGAGATCTGTAGGAGAGACCAGATGATCTGGAGGAGGAGAGACTGAAGGAGAGAGAGATGATCTCTAGGAGGAGAGACTGAAGGAGAGAGAGATGATCTCTAGGAGGAGAGATCTGAAGGAGAGACTGAAGGAGAGATCTGAAGGAGAGACTGAAGGAGAGATCTGTAGGAGAGACTGAAGGAGAGATCTGTAGGAGAGACTGAAGGAGAGACTGAAGGAGAGACTGAAGGAGAGATCTGTAGGAGACGAGATGATCTGCTGCAGCCTGAGGACACATCAAAGATCTTCCTTGATGTTTGTTTTGAAAGCGCGGTAACCGTTGGTAACCGTCTGAAGAACAGCTAGCAGAGCGGGAGAAGAAAAGACATCCTAGCCCTTCTCCCCTTCTGCAATCCGCCTTGTTCTGTTGTTGTTGTTGTCTTTTGCAAAGAGCATAGATTACAGAACCTAAAAATAGAGATGGGAAGAGGGATGGAGGAAGGACAACGCAAGGACGTCTAGTTAGAAGTTATTATGAATGAATTCACATGTTGACGTTATACGAAACCTCTTTACAATTCAGCCGTAGGCTGAAGGGATTCTCTCATATCCTATTATCCTATATAGCAAAGTCCTTTTAGTTTGGGAGGTGGGTGTTTGAGATATATCCAGTTTGTGTGTGTGTGGGGGGGGGGGGGGGGGGGGGGAGGGGGCATTTGGGACAAATGAATTGCGGTTCATGGTATAGAAATCAGAGTTTGCAGCACCTGACACGACCGCACACACCTCCTCTGTATGTGGCCCTCCCCTCTCCTCCTCCCCTCTCCTCCCCCTGCCTCCCCTCTCCTCCCCCTGCCTCCTCCCCTCTCCTCCCCCTGCCTCCTCCCCTCTCCTCCCCCTGCCTCCTCCCCTCTCCTCCCCCTGCCTCCTCCCCTCTCCTCCCCCTGCCTCCTCCCCTCTCCTCCCCTCTCCTCCCCCTGCCTCCTCCCCTCTCCTCCCCCTGCCTCCTCCCCTCTCCTCCCCCTGCCTCCTCCCCTCTCCTCCCCCTGCCTCCTCCCCTCTCCTCCCCTCTCCTCCCCCTGCCTCCTCCCCTCTCCTCCCCCTGCCTCCCCTCTCCTCCCCCTGCCTCCCTCCAGCCTCTCTCTCTCTCTCTCTCTGGGCATTCTGGGTAAGAGTGTTCCTTGCGCCGCCTTTCATACCGAAAGGGCATCACGATATTGTTAAAATACCATTTTCAGGTCTTTCATCAGCAAAGGTCAGTGAATCCACTTGAGAGCCTTTGGCACCTTCTGAGGTAAAGAAGCCTCATTCACAGACGGCCCCGAGTCAAAGGCTCTGAACCATGTTTGTGTGGAGAGCTATTTCGGTTCGGTCATCCTTTGTAGGACTGGACTGGGTCTCGTACAGTAGCTTCTCAAATGAATAAATGGTGCCTTTAGGATCTATTGAATACTGACTAAAGCATTGTGGTTAGGAAAACCTTTCACCTCAAAACTATCCCTATACCCCTACGAACACAATCAGGTTGCAGCAATGTTGCATTTGTATGGTCCACTCAACGTCAAGTTAAACGTGCATTTAATTGCGCAATGTCCACACAACGTTGTGATTTCCGTGATGATTTCGATGTATATTTCGCACGTTTTGTCGACGTTGTGGCAACGTGGACAGGAAGTACTCCCCAAATGCTTATATTATTATTATTCCCTATTCACTATATAGTGCACTATATAGGGTTTCAGCCATTTTGTTTGTAGTGTCCGAATTCTCCACGGAATTTTCGTTCCCTATATTGTCCACTATTTATTTCCCACAATTCACCTTGATTTGCAGGGAACAGTGCACGTACCCTACATGTTCTCCGTTCCCTAGGTAGTTCACTACATGGTGAACCCTATCTAGGGAATAGGGAGTGAGGGAACGAGGGAGCGATTCCCAACACAGTTTGTCCTTTAGCCATGAGAATGACTGCTGCTCACTGTCACTCACAGCTAACCTCAACCACCCTCTCTAACCCCCGTCCAACACACACACACACACACACACACACACACACACACACACACGCTCCCACCGTGAGACGGATATGAGGGAACGAGACCCCCAATTTGGGTCCTGGAACCCCTCATTTGGAGTCTGACTGAGCTGTGCAGCAGGTCCACTCAGGCATCTCCCCAGACAGCTGTGGCACTGCGGTCAACCAGGGGGCCTCGTCTGCACCCCCGCCAGGCGCCTCTGTGGTAAAACAACCCTTGCCATGTGACCAATCACATGACTGTGTACTTTCAGGTTCTTTGTTCTTAACCAATGGCGGCGAGCCCGTGTGAATGACAGCCGCTAGGTTTTGGCAGAAGGAATAAGAACCTATCAATCAAAAATTAATTTGGGGGTGGGGGGTGGAGGGGGGCATTATTTCAGAATGATTTGTAGAGATCTCTTCATTTTGAGTGTTACTGTTCAAGCTACATCAGCATCACATAGGCCACAGATTACAGGAGGGTGAGGTCTTGCAGAGACTATGAGGAGTCTATGGTCGTAAGGCTATGAGGTGGCGTACAGAAGGGACTAAACAATTTAAAGATTGAAATAAATGTCGCAACGTAGACTGTCTGACGGCACTGTGGGGAGAGAGAGAGAGAGAGAGACAGAGAGAGAGAGAGAGAGAAAGGAATTATGTTTCGTTCCCCAATCGCACTGCGAGTACATAAGGAGATTGTGTGTCTTCCAAAACGCTTTGGGGAAACGGAGAAGATCGGCTTCTCTTGACGTCCGCAGGCCTGAAACGCGATGCGCCGCCGTCGTCGCAGGGGCCGGTGTCGGACGCGAACCAGCGAGGGGGCGCACTGAGGACTGGGCGGCGGCCCCGGATTGGCCCGCGCCCCGGCCGCAACGGGGGGGGATTTCCGCGCCGGCATCCCCCCCCCTACGGCGGAAGGAAAAGCATCTTTTGTCAGAGGCGAGCGCCATTGTCCTCCCCGCGTGTTTATGCCCGTCTCGGGTTGCGTGGCGTGGCCGGCTGAGTGCGCGGCGGTTCCCCCCGCAGTGAGACGGGGCGTGGCATTGTTCCGGGGGGCCGTGCCGGAATGGCTAGCCCGCGGTCTCCGCCTCCCCTGTAACGGCCCGCTGTTCTTCCCCCCCCCCCCCCCCCACTCACCTTACACCCTCCACGCCTTGGTCTTTCCCTCCCCCCTGCCTACGGCTACGGTTTTCAACCCTGTTTGTCTCTCTCTCTTCTCACTGCTTCCCCGTGCTTAGGAGAGATGATAAGAGAGAGAGATTGGACGACGAAAGATACAGTAAACAAGACAGAAGTTGAGCCATAAAAGGAGAGCTACATGTGGAAAGCTCCGGAGGAAGAGCGGCCGGCTGGGGATCCCAAGGTCCCCGGTTCAATCCCAACTTCAGGAGTGTGCTGAAGTGTCCTTGAGCAAGACGCTGAACCCCAAAGTCGCTCAAGTGTGGCGCGGTACCTAGTACTGTCGCCTCACAACAAGAAGGTCTTCAGGCCTTTCTGTGTGGAAGTTCCATGTTCTCCCCGTGTTCGCATGTACTCTCCAATAAAGAATCCAATATGGAGGAGAACTAACGCTGTGTACGCCGCCTCTCACTCTGTGACAAATAAAGATGTTTGTTGTTTGTCATAAACGAGGGATTGAGAGGCTAGAGAGCTAGGAATGAGAGAGAGAGAGGGGAAGCAGTAAAATAATGTACCAACACATGGGTGGGTGGGCGGCCTACGTAAGCCACTGTGCGTGTTACTCTTGCTCGGTGTGGGTATACAGAATAAACAAACCCGCAGCTTATGAGAGTATTTGACCTGCTAGACAGTGGGGAGCAGCAAAGGAACGTTTTGTCCGGAGTTGGAAGCACTCGGCTCGTTGACAGAACTCCCTATTGGAAAGAGCCAGCTAACGGAAGCTAACATGTAGCCTAGCTTTCACACGACCAAGACAAAATGGCAGCTTTCACACGACCAAGACAAAAGATGACAGCTAACAGCCTAATTACACAGTTCCTCAAGAAGGCTGGATTACTCGGTGTCTTCGACAAGGCAAACACCTCGGAAATCTTATCGAGCGGATGAAAGCGCCGACGCTAGCTTTGTCGGAGGCACAATACTGCATTTAGGATCGCTCTGCCGCCAAACATCAGAGGGCTGCTGGTGGCTTTGGTGACGCCGGGAC
>NW_028175519.1:15000-60593 GCF_949987555.1 Borostomias antarcticus | reverse complement strand
TCCTTCTCCCCCACCTCTCTCTATATTTATCTCAATTCAATTCAAAGGGCTTTATTGGCATGGGAAACAAACAGAATGTTTACATTGCCAAAGCAAACATCACAACAAGTCACAAACATGTTTAAATATAAATGTTAATACAAGTAAGTGAATAAGTGTGATATTTACAAATGTACAGTATTTAAATGTTAACTTCTTAACGTTTGTATGTGAAGTGTTTCTATACAGTGATCAGTGTGGTGAGCAGGGATACTGATCCACAGTCTTTACGGTGGTTGTGTTCCATTGGACATCCTTTTCCTGTCACAGCTGCTCACAAATCGTGCTGCTGTGTTTGCACATTGCTTTATTTCTCCCAGCAGATATGGACGTTTTTTTGTCATTAGTCATGTTTTCAAAATCTATGGGAAGTGTGTATCTCTGTCTTGGTACAGTATAACCATTGTTAATGAGTACTGTAAATCCTATCTTAACAGAACCTAAGCTTTCGGAGTGGGAAAGATCCCAAAGTATTATAAGCCCCGATAATGTAATAGCACCCGATAATGTAATAATTAACTGATAATGTAATAACGCCTGATAATGTAATAAAAGTTTGACTTAACTCAATCGAAAATGTAATACAATCTGATAATGTAATAACTTAAGGTTACTTATGATCATATACTAGCACTTTTGAGAAAGTCTGATAATTGCTATACCACAGTTTAGGTCATACAATGGATGTGGGTGGGCACCGTGAAAAATCTTTCAAAAACATGTTTAACTCTCGATTTCAAAGACGAGAAGCTGGGCGGAGCCAGCCCCGGACGCAGCGACGGTGCTCTTGCGAAATAGTCTGGATCGAATCTGATTGGTGCCGAGAGAATCTCTCGGCTCGAATCGGATTAATTTGCATCGCCAGTCTCGCCACTGATTGGGCGGTGTGACAACGAATGACAAGGTTTATTGCCAAAACCTACATCCGTTGAGTCAGACTACTTAGGTCTAATAGGACAAGAATATTTGCTTCAGAGTTTAGTCTGAGGTCACTGATCATTTTTGTAAGAGCGGTTTCAGTGCCGTGTTGTTTCTAAAGCCTGATTGAAGCTCCTCCGGGATGTTATTTTCTTTGAGAAAGGAGTTTATTTGTACTGAGACTATCTTTTCAAGTATCGTACTAATGAAGGGTAGGTTGGATATCGGCCTGTAGTTGTTCAGTGCATTAACATCTAGGCTGGGTTTCTTTAGTAGCGGTTTTACAACAACTGTTTTGAAGGCATCTGGGAAGATGCCTGTTTGAAGACACATATTTAAGATCTTAAGGACATGACTTGAAACACTGTCGAACACCCACTTAGAGAATTCTGTAGGTACAGGGTCAAGACATGAGGTAGAGGAATTACACTAACAATCTTACAAAGCTCTGGTAATGTGATACGTGTGAATTTCCCCATGGTTACATCTTATTTACAGAGTTTGATGAGATGGGGTCTCTCTCTCTCTTCTCTACAGTACATCTCTCTCCCTCACAGGATTCCAATTGGTTTTAAACTCGCTCAGTTTAAATACCGCCCACCCACGCCATCAAACCGCTATTTTTTCTGGCTTAAGAAGTGTTTATGTAAGGTTGTCGTGCGCATTGGCAAGTCAGAGGACCCGAGATAGAACCCAACATGTGCAAGTGAGGATGGAAGCACTAACATAGTTGAGCTCAGCTCAACCAGCTGGGGTCTCAGTGGTATGTGTGAGTTTAAGGGGGTGTGTGTAGCCAAGTTGAATTGGTTAAACTCACTTCTCAGTATAAATGCTGCCCACCCACGGCATCAAACCTCTAGCTTTTCGGTGGCAAAGCTGGATCAAGCAGTGTCTATGTACGGTTGTCACGAATAATATCCAGCAGGCAAGGGTGGAAGCGATACTGATGAGTGACGCAGTGACACCTGTGACACACAGACACACACACACACACACACAAATGAATACACACATAAGGACACACGTCAGAGCCACACAGTCAAGTCGCTCCACTGTAGTACACTCACAGTAACTGATGCTTATGTACACTCAGAATACAAACTCTCTCTCACACACACATACGCGTGTGCGCACACACACGCAAACACACACCCGCACAATCTCACCCAGAGTGGCTTTTGAATCTGGGCCAACACACTCTTCAAACTTTTACGAGGCTCCCCTCCCTCCTGCGCCCGGCCTGTGTATTGGCAGGCCCCCGCTCCATCCATCACGGAGCTGTGTTCCATTGATTTGTTAATCAGCTCAAGTGAAGTGCCTCCATTACTCGTGGCCAGTCATTCTGTTGATGGTTGATGGTACACACCGAGCTATTGTGCCCCCGCTCTCAAATACAAGTCCATCTAAAGTAGACCCAATTGAATCTGTGCATGCGGGTATTTTGGGTATTATCTAGTGTTTCACAAACTTTTTTTTCTGGGGACCCACTTTTCAAAAATGACAAAATCATCACGACCCAATCAATTCACAAGGCTTATCTATAAATCGTGAGAAGACATAATTTGCACAGAAATGAACTTCCCCAGCCCTTTTAGCTTTGTTTTATGTTCATCAGACAGGCCTATATTTCACCTCAAATCTCACAGGCACCCCCTGGCTAATGTGATAGGTAGGCTACTGCACATGTAGGCCAGGACGCTACGCGTCGTGCCTAACCACTCCTGCTAGCCGTGGCGATATCCGTGCCGATATCCGTGATATCCCATTGCTTCTCATTCCATAATGCTTTAATGTCTTGGTCTACTTATTCACCACAAATGGCCAGGAACCCGCCAGTGGATTCGGCCGGAGGTCCGCCAGCTCGTCCATCGGGGACCCGCTGTAGGTCCGCTAGCCTTGTGTTATCTGGGTTTATCCTTTACCATTGTCCAGAAACAGAAGTTGAACCAATTACAGCAAAATAGCTAACATTACAGGAATCATCAGTGTAACTGCTTTAGCCACTGACCGCTAACATTAATGTTATGGAAGCTGCTAGTTGTTGTGAGCTCATGAGCTAACTGGCTATCCCGCTCTCATTGTGCTGGATTAGCATTGGAAGCATTGGAACTGATGTGTCCAGGTGACAAGACCTATCTTTATTTATAAGACATTATTTCATGTCATTTCAATTCACAGCTATTTCAGTGGCATGACTAGCTTCCGTCCTACAAGTCAGCCTCGCACCTAAGCCAGGCTTGACCTGGCCTGGTTTTCCCAGGTCAGAGTGCTATCAGATTTACGGTGTGCGGTGTGGAAATAGTCCCAGTCTGGTTTCTGCTACAGGAGGAAAGGGGCACTGGAACAAAATATAGAGAACGTTTTGAAAGAGAGAAGTACTGTGAATGGAGGAGAGAGAGAGACAGAGATGGAGAGAGAGACAGAGATGGAGAGAGAGAGACCGAGGGAGAGAGAGAGAGAGGGGTATCAGGTTATGGTTATGGAGGAAATTTAGACTCCTTCTTTCCTATAATGTTGCTGAAACTCTGAAAGAGCACTGTGTTTCGGCTGGATGGCTCCGAGAACAGAGACTGGACTATGTCTGTGAGGACCGGAGAGCGACCAGAAAACATGACTAGCTATGATACTTTCTAATCCACTACTTTGAAATGCCATACTGCTCATCAGAAAGAAATGTGAAGCATATAAGCGTCCCCCCTTTAACAAGCCTGCCCAACCCATTCTGATCCACAACCGGTCGAGACTACAGGCTGCTCACGGACAAGGAGTCCACCGGACAGTACTGACGGTTGGTTCTAGTTCTGCTCGCGAGCCCGGCGGGCCTGGGACACACCCACCCGCGACCGAGAGCGAGCGCTCACCTTCTCCGGGGCCCGGTCCGCGCACGCCGACCAGCACGGTTCCCATGGCAACAGAGAGGAGCTGAAACAACTTTGTTTGTTTGGAGCAAGGCGAGGGCAAAAAAGGCAGCGGTTGAGAAAGAAATAAAGAAAAGAGAGAATATAACCAAAATATGTATTGCCGAGAAGGCATGAGGAGGAGGATGTGGAGGAGGTCATGGGAAGTATGGAAAGTCTAAAATGTGCTTTACTTTGTGTTTTACTTTTTAGACAAGGGACATGAAAGACCCAAAGCATGGCCTCGAGGTGAGGTAGCACAACTGTTTGAATAAGTATACAATACAGGCTACATGGTTTTTTAGATTCTGGGAGATGGGTGATAGTCGGTAAAGAAGTAAAGAAGAATGAAGTAGAACAAGCAAAAAACAGTTTGTGTTGTGTATTTTGCACTGTCCCGTCTCGTCCTTGCACCCTGTCTAATGTTGTTGTAATCAGTGTTATGCGCCATTGCCCAAAGCAAATTCCTATTAGTATGTGTAAAAATGACCTGGTCATGAAAATGATTGTGATTCTGAAGTCACAGAGCAATCGATGTGTCAGTGTTCGAATGAACACACCTCTGGGCACTCGATTCATCGTTGGGAAAAGTTTCCTTCATTTTTTATTTTTTTAAAGCAGGTTGAATAAAATATGATTTACTCTCTGAAACGGTTCTTACTCCTCTGAGGTAGGAGACTGAACAGTGAGTGCTGAGGACGAGACCGTGTCTAAATGTTGGCTGTCGTTCTCTTGATTTGATAATAGTTTCATCTCAGTTGTCACAGTTGCTGTTTCTGATGAGAATGTTCAACAGAACGTTGTAACGACACACAGCCTTGCTTGCGCTGAGAAAACTCTGTAAATAAAGTAAAACTGACTCACATCATAACAGCATGACAGCCTAAACTAAGAGAAAATACAGCAGTGACACACACACATACACACACACACACACACGCACACACACAAAAGAAGATTTGAAAATGTCGTTGGGCTCGGTCTCCGAGGCACACGGCAGCAGCTCTCTAAATGTCCCCTTTAGCCAGAGCAGAGAGTTCATCAAGCCCAAACCGTGTCCAATTTGCGGGCGGAGAAGAGCTTTTCTGAGACAGTGTTATAAATGGCACCTTCAATAGCATTTTAAGCAGTGCAGCTGTTGGAATTCTGTCATTTTGCTCCGAGGGTTGTTGAGAAATGTCACATTTTTGGAGGTGTGATGCAGGCTTCTGCCTTGGCCCTGTCAGGCACCACAGGAGAACGTATTAGCATGATTGAATAATTAACCTCCTCTTGCCTGTGTGGGGATAGTGGGGCACTTAAACACTTCAACAAGGCGTGGGAAATTACACGCACGCACCCACACACACACACACACACACACACACAAACACACACACAATCATACAAGCAGCACTCATACACACTCACCCACACAGCTGGTACTCACACTCACACACACACACACACACACACACACACACACAGCACTCGTGTGCACTCATGCTCGGCAAGGTTTGAAGAAGGGGGAAGGATGGGAGGGAAGGCGTTGAGTGGTGAGATCAAATCGGAGAAGAGGGTTTTCATGGCTGCTGGTAAGAGCAACGTGGATAACCAAACTTGTTAACACTTGCCACAGCTAATGAATGAGAATCACCTGGTCTCATGATCCACGTTCTATCATCTGGAACCGCAGCAAGCAGAACAGCGTGGTCGCCCACCTGTCTAATGGAAGCCAGGGTCAAGGATGAGGGCTGTTATTGGACAGGTGACCCGACGACCTTAGGCATAAAAAAATAAAATAATACCCGTTGCCTGGGTAACCGGAGAGCCGTGTTTGCAGGAAACGGTTGCCAAGGTAGCGCTGAACCCCATGACTCGGGGATATCATTATTTCACAGTGCCACTCCTATCGTCGAATATATGAAATGAAATAATAAAATACGCTAAGTATGAGAGCAGCTCCTGTGCAGCGCCACGGCAGAAAATGAGCCTTCTTAGATTCCCATGAATGAATTAGGGAGGTCAACAGAGAATATGAGAAGTTGAGTCGAAATGAGAAGTTGGGTCAGGAAGACGCGCGCTACCGTATAACTAAGCTGTGAGACACTCTTCACGTGGCCTCCACCCCCTACCCACCAGCCAGGTTAAACCACTGACTCATCCTGCAGGACGTGGATCGGCAGGGCGATGAGGAGAGAAAAGGTTTGTTGTCGGTTTCAATCGGGAGACATTGAGACTTTCGTTCAGTTTGGATGGTTAATGCTAACAGTCTTGTTGTTATGTGTCCCAATACTCTAGTCTGTCATCCTTAACTCTCTCTCTCTCTCTCTCTCTTTCTTAATCTCTCTCTCTCTCTCCGACCTACTCCTGACCGAGATACATGCCTTCCAGTCTTCTCTGTCTCACTCTTCTCTTTCTGTCTCCTCTCTCTCTCATCCCCCCTCTCTCCCTATTCTCTCTCTCCCTTTCTCTTTCTCTCCCTCTTCTCTCTTTCTGTTGTTATTGTAGTCTGTTCCACACCCGGCCCCGGCGTAATGAAGTGTGGATGAGCACGATGGCGACTCCACTGCATTTATCATTGACTTTGAGTTGAGTTTACAGAGCCATGAATAATGTATTATGTATGAATAAGGGTTTAGAGTCTATCAACGTTTGATAATGTATTCCTCCTTGAAGCCTTTCCTGAATCCTGATGAAGAGCGTCGCTGGCTCTCCACTCCCACTCCCACACACACACACCACCCCCCATGTCCCAACGTGAGCCCTCCACAGTGGGTACGCAGCACACGTCGTCACGCATGTGTTTGCAAACGGATTTACCCATAATCCCCCCCTTACAGCACGGCCACCGGAGGGGGCCCTTGATGTGGAGCGCCACGCGGGCAAACACAAAATGGCGGACGACGCACAGCTGCAGCATTAATGCTAAGAAGAGGATTTGTGGTGATGGATGGAGTCGTTCTGTTCTGTGTGGCCAACCAAAACTCCTACCCTGGGTTCCACCTGAGTGCAAAGTTAACAAACTCCATGTGACAGCGGATTAGCATGGATTCAGACGTGAGCAGAGCCCTTCTGGTCGGGCTTGTTGGGATTCAGACTCGGTCAAACATTCCATGTGGTCAGTGTGGTCACAGATGGCCACATGTTCTCATGAGTGAACCAACAGTGGACCGCTGACAATACGGTTATCTGTGAGAGATTTACCAGAAATATATTTTCCTAGTATGAATCGACTGGGTCTTAACGTCTCTGGTTACCAAATAATACAGACTGTTATGCTAAATAGTTGTCACTGTTTGCAGGGTATACATCTAACGTGTACATTGTCTAACGTAGACTATACGTTTCCATCTGCCCCATCTGCTGAGCAATGAGTAATTAAAAGAAAATGTATTATCTACAAAAGAGGGGCAAGCACTGTCATCATTGATATCTAGCACTCTTTTCTACGTCTTTCCCCTCAATTCTAGTATTTTTTATTATTCTATTTTTTTTTGTTCATGGTTCTGTTCCAGATCATTTCGGACCAGTATTTCATACAATGTTGTGTGACTGGAGATCTTTTAGTGGTGGCTGTTCCACTGACCACAGTGGAGTGGTTCTGAAGGGTTCTGATTGTATGTGGTTCTGGATCTGTGGTCATAGTGGTGTATGGACCCCATGGTGCAGTGGTGGAGTGGAACTGCTGGTTCTGACCATGGTGGAAGGGTTCCACACGGTTACAAACACAGAAGTATAGTTCTTTGGGGGTCGGGTCAAAATCAATTGGTCCTGGGGTTGTGGTTGATGTCTTGTGGTTGTGCGATTCGGAACGTAGTGGCGTGGTTCTGCAGGGTTCTGGTTCCTGTGAAATTGTCCTGGAACCACTACGGTTCCTTGCACGTAGTGGATGGGTTCTGCAGGGTCCAGGCCATAGTGCAGTGGCGCCGCAGTGTTCTGGTTGTAGTGGAGTGGTTCTACAGGGGTTCTGGTGAAGGTTGAGTGGTTCTGCAGTGTTCTTGTCATAAAGTTAGTCGTTCTACATGGTTCTAGCCATAATGCAGTGGTTCTACATGGTTCTAGCCATAGTGCTGTGCTTCTACAGGGTTCTGGTCATAATGCAGTGGTTCTACAGGGTTCTAGCCATAGTGCTGTGCTTCTACAGGGTTCTGGTCATAATGGAAGCAGTCCTGAGGTTAGCAGGCTATGGAGGGAGGGGGGGGCAGGGGGGGCTGTACTCTCCACCACAGCACTCATAATTACCCTCAACACTAATCAATATCACAATTAACCAGAGTGGTGATGCCTCTGACAGTTCCCTGGCAGCGCTCCCAGGAACTATCTATCAACACTTCTTTCTTGTCTTTCGCTCCCTCTCTCTCTTTCACTCTCTCTCACTCTCATTTCTCCATCTCTGGCTTAAGAGGGAGAGATGGGGGAGGAGGGGAGGTGAAAAGAAGAGAGTGGAGGGTGTGTAATAAGGGGGGAGGAGAAGGAGGAGTGTGAAAGGGGGATGGGGAGGAGGGTGGGGAGGGGGATTCACGAGACGTAACGCAGGTGACATGAGAGATGTTAGGGGAATTACTCTTATTGCTCATGGCTCGAACTCCACATCATCTCCTCGTGATAACTCGTTTTTATGCATTAGCTTTGACTCAGAGCTGGATTCAATCTCATTCTACTTCCAGTACATGGAATATGTCACACAGCTACAGGGAGCTGGTAGTGGCCAACCATTAATTGTCATTTGTCATGTAGCAGCATGAGAAGGGGGAGAGGAGAGGTGGGGAGATCTATGACGGTATCGTGAAATTAAAACAGCACGTTTTAACGCAAGTTTGTTGTTGTGTTGATGTGAATATGCAGCATTTTTTAAGCTTGCCTGGATGTTTTGCGATTCATTCAGAAAGACCAACCATGAGAAGGCAAAAGCTATTAAAGCTGCTACAAAGGTGTTATTTTGTTCTTTGTTTTTTTTACTAGCATATGAATCAGGTTAAATATACTGTGCTGATTTCTCCCAAGCAGAATGGCCACTCTTTGTAATACTGGTTTTTTTACAGCATCCCAAACAGTGAGGTGTGGTAATGTGTGCTTATATCGCTGAGGGTGGGCTCATTGTAAATATTGGCTGGTTCCTCCAGGGGAAATCAACATGCAACATCACTGCCAAAATCAGCGTCTGTATTAAAGAGATACTTTGAAACATATTTGTCAATTACTAATGTAGATTAAAAATGTTTTAAAATAATTAAACTTGTAGCTCCTTATGTATATCCTTCAACTGAAAGACAGGCAGGGGGTATGGAGAGAGAGGGAGAGAGAGGGAGAGAGAGAGAGAGGAGGGAGGCTGCATTCAGACTGTCCTGACCCCAATGCTCCTTGGGAAAATGAGTTTTTGATGGACCGGGTGATTGACAGCTGGCGTGTGTGTCCACATCATTAAAGACTGTGTCAGTGGTAATGGACTCTTTTATCCAGCGGGGGTCAGTGGAGGGTGAAGGGGGACGCGTCGGAGGAAAAGAGGCACGGATGAACAACACGACCACACAGGCTAATCTTCTCCAGGGCCACTATTCACTGCACTGTGGGGCTTTTTCACCAGGGCAGTGGAAGCTAGTTTTAATGTTTTTTTCCTCACTCACACATAAACATCCTATCAAAATACACACACACACACACACACACACAGAACAGAAGTGTTCATATCTGCAAAATCTTGACCCCATAGTTAACTGACATCAATGGGGATATTTATCATCAGCTGTATTCAGGTATCAAGTGGACGATGGCGTGGTCAGTGGCCCAGCGTGGTAGCCGTTGTGCCGTAGCGTGGTGCAGTGGCGCCGTATGGGGGAGAAATGGTAGGATGAATCTAAGGGCCTGTGACTGACAGGGGCCCTAAAACAATATTAGAACATTAGGTACACTTTTTTCAATATCATCTTCAATAACGTTCGCGACCGACCCATCACCATCATCATCATCGACCCATATTTGTGGGAGGTAGCGTTAATCCTTCTCCCTTGTACACGCCGAAACATTGCATAATACTACGCGAGGACTGTTGGCTCCAAGGTATGCTATCCTATCATTTGTTTGTTTACATGCTCCAAATGGTGAAATGGTACAGTAGGGGCTCACTTAGCGGGCACCTTTATCCATAACTGATCCCGTATTAATTCTGTATGCATGGCTCTGGTAATAGGAACAAGGATTGTGATGATGGCGGCTTCTCATACAACCTAGCTGGGTATTAGGCTACTTGACAAAGGTAATGCAGTATGGCCACTCAGTTAGTGCTCCCTTACTGTTATATTTGGTTCATATGGTCTTCTTTGTTTCCTATTAGGAGGAGCTCTTGCCTCTGCTGTTTTTGTCCCCTAGTTAGTTTGGTTATCTTGCATATTTGCTTGTATGGTTTATTGTTTACTCTTTATGTTCAGCGGCTCCTTTGACTGTGTTTATCCCTCTATTTTGTGCAACTGGTGGCCCTCATAAGTGGTTCAGTATAAACAGAAGGCTCATTCTGCCCTATCAACCCACCTGTGTGGCTAGTTAAGGGTTTGGATAGGCTAGGGTCAGTTAACAGGGCGGTTGGGCTCCCATACTCCTGCAGGTGGTTGGTCACTGAGTGGAGGCCTCCCCTCCGGGGCTCTTGCATGCTATATTTGCGGTGTCCTACTAACCCCTGTGTGCTTCCAATGCATGTACCTAACCGTGTGTTTCCTCTGTTTGCAGTGTGAGTGCAGGCGACGTGTGTGTGTGTGTGTGTGTGTGTGTGTGTGTGTGTGTGTGTGTGTGTGTGTGTGTGTGTGTGTGTGCGCCTCTCCTAGTGTAGGCCTACTGGTGGCGGTGACTCCCTCACTTCCCTCCTCCTGTGGACTTCCCTGGTACCCTTCCCCTGTACTGGTAGCCTGACTGGACGTATAGTTTTAGCAAAAGCATCTAATTTTTATATCCAATTTATAGTGGTAATAATGAACTTGTATTTAAATAAATATTTATGTATATTTTGTACTGGAAACCCACGTCTCTGCTCCCCCTCTTCTTAGTAAGACCTTGTGTTAATTGTGGATTCTCTGGGTGCAATTCTCAGGGTGGTGTTATCAGGTTCTCCTAGGCTGAGGCTCATAGGTGCGCAGGTCACATGATTATTTTAGCTAGTTAAATTAGCTCATAGGCTGAGTTTGATGAGCTGTACAGTGTTTTTAGATATTCTTAGCCAGCAGTAGCTAGAGAGTGATGCAGTGCAGAGTGGAGCAGCACAGCATCGGGTTGACAAGTGTTAGAATTTAATCAAGAATACTTTCATTTCAAAGGTACATCATTAAAGGCTTGATGTTTGCTATTTATGAAGCAGTATTAAGCGCAACCATCACTACTGCCACTGCACGCACCCATGTGCACCCTCGCCAACCCTGCTAACACAGCCACCCCCCACCCCACCCCCCCAACAAATCCCAATTTAATCCCTGGGTACGAGGGACAACCCACATAGCTTGGTCAGCAGACCTCAGTGACCTGCTGGGAGCATGTGCATGGAGCAAGTCAGACAGATATAAAGGTGCCTGACCATGTAGGGCTCTATTTGTAATTACAAGAACCTTGAACTCGATCTGGAAGTTAACTGGAAGCCAGTGCAAGGAGGCCAAGACATGAGAAATATGATAAGTTCTACTGGGCCTGGTCAATAACCAGGTGGCAGCATTTTGGACCAGCTGGAGGCAGTCAAAGAATGCTTTGCTGAGGCAAGTAAAAAGAGAATTACAATAATCCAGGCCTGATAAGACAAAGGCATGGATAATCAATTCTAATTCAGAGTGTGATACAAAAGATCTGAGGTTAGAGCGGACATTACAGTTGAGGGACCCAATACAACTGGCCACCTTATCAGCAATGCTGTCAGCAGCAACAATGAGAACTTCAGTTCTGTCAGCATTTAGTTGAAGATAGTTACTGGCCATCCAGTCCTTAATAGCAAACAATCATGCAATACATAAAAAGTATCTGTCATGTCAGGTTTAAAGGACAAATACAACTGAATATCGTCTGCAGAACAATGATATAAAACGCTGATGATGAGGCCAAGAGGAAGCAAGTACAGAGCGAACAGAATCGGACCTAAAACCCATCTCTGGGGTACCCCACAGGATAGGGGAGTGGACCCAACAGCCACAGAGAAACTTCTACCTGAGAGATACGAGGCAAACCGGTCGAAGGAGCTCCCTGAGACATCAACACACTCTGAGCCTTTCTAACAAGATGAGGTCATCCACCGTATCGGAAGCTGCACTGAGACCAAGCAGCACCAGGATAGAACATCTGCCAGCATCAGAGGACATCATGATATCATTTGAGACTCTAAGAAGAGATGTCTCTGTAGAATGTTTCGAACGCAGGACTGGAATTTGTAATATATATATATATATATATATATATATATATATATATTGTGATTATTCAAGGCAACATTGGTTAGCAACATTTTATAAAATCTTTGAAATAAAAGGCAGCTTAGAAATAGGCTGATGGATTTTAGGTAGAGAGGGTTCCAGATTAGGCTTTTTAAGGAGAGGCTGAACAACAACCTGTTTATAATAGGAGGAGACACAGCTAGAAACCAGCGAGCTATTAATGATAGAGAGCAGACAGTATAGGGGCCAATTGAGCTGATAACATCTTTCTGATAACATCTTTCAGCAGAGATGTTGATAAGATGGCTAAAGGACTGGAGGAGATTTTCATGCTGCTCACTTGCTCAGTTAAATCTTGCAGGGAGATGGGGAAAAAAACATCCCAGAATTGGCTGGCGGTTAGGGCAGATCAGAAGGGGGGAGGTGGAAGGGATTATGCTGGCAACACCGACAACCTTGTCTCCAAAAAATGAGAGGAAATGTTTGCAGTCATTTTCGGAGAGCACAAGTTCAGCAGGTGGTAGAGGATTGACAATGTACTTTATGGTGTCAAAATGCATGTAGCTCAGGAGGTAGAGCGACCAGTTAGGGATAGCAAGGTCACTGGCTCAAACCCAGCTTCCGGAGTGTGCCGAAGTGTCCTTGAGCAAGACACTGAGCCCCAAAATGAAAATGGCAAAAGTTATTCCGGAGTTTTAATCAGAAGATAGCCATCTTTATACAAACCATCGTCCTGCCCCCCTTCTGACACAATTTTCTTACTAGAGAAGCTTTTTGCTGCTAGACTCAACAATTTTATCGGAAAACACAATCTGTTGTCTGACAGTCAAATTAGATCTGTTACTTCTAGGATTTAGAAGTAACCGATCAACCTCATTGGCTCTAATTGATTTAATTGAAGAAATAACTACTTGTATGGATAAAAAATAAGTTTGCAATTGGAATTTTTATCGACCTACAAAAAGCCTTTGATACCATTGATCACAGAATGCTAATGACTAAATTGGAAAAGTATGGTATCAGGGGAATTGTACACAATTGGTTAAGTAGCTTCTTGGGGGACAGGCAGGTGTGTACAAATTGGAGAATATAAATTGATGGTCAGGGATATTATGTGAGGGGTACCTCAAGGACCAATATTGGGGCCAACACTTTTCACATTGTATAGTAATGAGATATGTGTTTTATCAAAAATTATGAAATGTATACCTTTTGCTGATGATACAAATATTGTCTATTGTTTGTTACTTGTCTATTGTTTGTTACTTGTGGTCTATTCTTTGTTACTTGCTGTGTGTACTGTCCTGTGTTTGTTATCTGCATGTGGGTTTGAAATAAAGTATAAGGTTACTGTCGCCTCACAGCATGAAGGTCTTTGGGCCTTTCTGTGCAGAGTTTGCATGTTTTCCCCGTGTTCTCAAGGGTTTCCTCCATAAAGAGCCCAATAAGAAAAACATGCAGAAGAACAGATCGCTAACGCTGTCTGTCCCTGGCGAAGATAGACAGGAGCACTTGGTTGCCCCCCGGGGGCGTCCTATACACGCTGCCTACTGTCTGCTCCCGGCTGCCCTTGGGGGAAGGACGTCGGGATGGGTTAAGAGCAGAGACAAGGTTCATCGGTGGATGCTCCAGCCATTTTGTGTGTGTACCTTGTGATGTGCCGCCTCTCACCGTGTGAAAAGATGTTTGTTTGTTTTGTTGCCTACTCAAGGAGATGAGATTTGCGAAATAGGAAGCCTTCACCACCTTGACCATAGTGTTACATTTGGTTAAAAGTTTTTCAAATAAACTCTGTGGACCTGGAAATGTGTACTTCCACAGGCGCTGCTCTCTCCGACAATTGTGTCTAAACAAGGTTATAATAGTTTAGTTTTTTTCATTAGTTATTTTTCTTTTGTTTTAAATTTTTATTTTCAATTTAAGTTTAGTTCTGATTATTTTTTTCAGGTTTGCAAGTTTAATTTATTTTTTATCTTTTGAAAATGCTTAGTTTTAGTTTAGTTGTTATTAGTTTCAGTATTAGTTTTAGTCTTTTCCCTGGGGGCACCGGAGTAGAAGCAGTCCAGTGGGCAGAGTTCGTTCATAGAGGCGTAGACCTCACTTTGTTGCCAGGTCTCTCTGGGGAGCAGAAAGTCTGGGTCTTTGGAGATGAAAAAGTCATTCAATAAAAGGTTTTATTGGCGATAGAGCGAGCGTTTAATAATGTTAGCCTGATGAACTGAATCGCCATCGCCAGTTCTGGAAGTCCGGGCCAGCGGTCGCAGACATCAGTCTGGACCCCTGGTGCGGAGATACAGGTTATGGGCTGAGAATTATTTGATTGCACGGCTGGTTATCCGAATAGGAATGGGGAGGTTGATAACCTCAGGAAGGGTTCTAGGTTCTGGGGGGGGTCCAAAACTGTTGAAGTCAATATTGAGATGGGGCAATAAAATGAGCACTTGGAATCCATTGAAGTTGTACTGCTGTGTCTGGAGCTGACTCATTCAAGTAGGAACAGAACAGGACAGCAGATGGAAGGAGAGGAAAAGTCCTTGTTTTTCGCTACTAGCAACTGGAGTTTGTCCATTTTATTGCAGAGTGAACATTTAATAAGAACATACCTGGTAATGCTGCATTTTCTGTGACAGACAAAAGCTCCTGCTCTTTTCCCTCTCTGCCTCGCTGAGTGGACAGTAGATAAAGTGTCCTTGGACAGTAGACAAAGTGTCCTTGGCCAAAATGACTAGTAATTCCGCAGTAGGGATAAGAAAATTGGGTATTAAATCGGCAGCGGTTGACATACCTTGTCTTCACTGAATTCATTTACCATCAAATTGAAATGCTAGATGCTATCAAACTGGTCTCAGTTACTCTTCCTTGTGAAGGATAAAGTATCTAGACACAAATCCATCTGCAAAGACACAGAGGAAATCAATTACTCATTGCTCCGGCCCCTTAAGAGAATGTAAACTTTATTCATTAATGTAAAATTCAATTAGGGAGGCGTGCTCTTGAATGCGCCAAATCAAACGATCCATTACATGTAAATAAAATATACTGCAGCTTATCAAAGTACCATTATGTTTTAATTGCTCTGCCTGCGAGTTTCTTCTCTGATGAGATGGTATAACCACCCCACACAGAATCATAAGCAATTACCCAAGCTCCCAGCAGTGTCCTGAAAACAATCTCACACACTCCTGGAAAACATACCTCCCGCATTAGCATGCAGATGTGTGTTTCAAGGGACGGAAACAAATGATGAGGAACAATGCGAACGCTCACGCGAGTTCAGGCGACACCATCATTCCTGAAGTGTCCACATATGACACTAAACACCCTGTTGATGCTCGAGAACGAATTGTGCTGCAGCTATTCCTTTGAATGGTTCATCGTGCTTGACGTGTGACTTGTATGTTCGCAGATTTGAGCACGTGTGCTCGCACACACTCGCGCGCTAAGGAAAGCCGAACGGACAGCAGTGAGCGGCATCCTACAGAGAGCTATTGATCCAGAAGACTTGAGCCTCATGTTTGTTTCCAGGCAGATGAGAGGGAATCGTCAATGTGGTCAGAGTCAAGCGCTCGGTGTCAATCATAACCCATAATGACTCCAGATAAAGAAGAGTTCAGCTACAGATGGAATCATAAGGCAACTCTTTTCACTCTTAATTTTCTGAGATGGCCCATCCGAATCATTATTTCTGAGCCTGAGGTAAGCTCAGGGGGAGGGGGGGGGGGGGGGGGCAGCGCGCATGAACATGGATTGCTATACAGCCAGGCTTTGATTAGAAGCCGTACAGTACTTCTCACGTACCCTCCTTAGAGATCCGTCGAATGACTGACATCTGCTTCTGCCATTAACTGCCTCATGTCGTATGCCACACTTTGACAACCTGGCTATAATTTAGGACTGCACCGCACCCACCTACAATACACAGTACAATAGTCATTCTATTGCCCGGTCACTTCCTAGCTTTGTTTTTTTTTTCTTTCTTTCTTGTAGATATCTTTCCTTTCTTCTTCTCCTTATTCCCTTGTCTTTGGTTCTTACTCTCTCTCGTCCCACTCGCTCAGTCTCTTTCATCCTGAGATTACAGCAATAAAAGGTGAAATGAGATGAAAAGATACCAGCATGACCAATTAAATGAGCCGCTATTAAACTCTGTGACCAATTAAATGAGCTGTTATTGAATGCCACGGCCACTTAGAGGACATATTGTACAAACTCAGTTTATCTTAATGAGATACATAATTGCGTTCTTTATTCCCCATTCACCTTTGGAAATTAAAATTCAGAGTTCATACATTTTGGTCTTTCTCTTCTCTGTATTCTGTCTCTCCAATTCTCTTTCTTTATTTTTCTTTCTTTCTTTCTTTCTTTCTTTCTTTCTTTCTTTCATTCTTTCTTTCTCTCTCACCCCTCTCTCTCTCTCCCCCCTCTCTCTCTACATGTATCTCACCCCCTCTCTGCCTCTCTCCCCTCCCTTTCTCTCTCCCTCTCTCTGGGCAGTTGCAGTCTTATTAGAGAAAGTGCAGCCGTCACAGCTTACGGTGCGTGCTACCAGGGGAATTGCTGGCTCTTTGAAGTCCGTTCCCTCACAGGCCAGGCGCACAGATTGAACAGTGTGGTTTTGATCAACTTTATGACACTTTAGGCCTCATTGCCCTTTGATGAAGTTGTCAGACCTCAGTGGCAGATGTAGCTGAGCGCTGTGAGCCACAAAGTGGCAGGCAAGGCGCTCACAGATGACCTGAGCATAACAAAGACAGAAAAATATAGATAGGGAGAGAGAGAGAGAGGCCTGCAGAAATACACAAGGGCCTGTTCCCAGTTACTCTAGCAAACATGTAAAACACACATTGTATGTATGTAAACATGTAAGTCCAGACATTAAATGGTGCATGAGGGACTAAAGTGCCCTTCTAAACAAGGCTTAGAACATTGTGGGAGATGGTGACAGATAAGATGTTCTAATATGACAGAAAATTCCTGTTCAGAATACAAGCTGATCCCAACCTGCCACCTTTGTGTGGCCCTTGCTGCAACAAAATATAGTGAATTAAGCACAAAGCAATTTCATACACTCGCGTGTGTGCGTGTGTGTGTGTGTGTGTGTGTGTGTGTGTGCGTGTGTGTGTGTGTGTGTGTGTGCGTGTTACGGCTCAAGGTACAGTAGAGATCCCTGCTGAGAAGCATTCTCTAGCACTTTTCACCTCCAACCTTAGCGGAAAGCTATTAAGCGTCTGACTCAATTGTAGACAAGCCAGTGGGATGGTTTGTATTCGCCACAGATGAGGACCTGTCGTAAATCGTTTTCCATGGTCATTTCACACAATCAAATTACACCCGAGGAAAACTGCAGGAGAGAAAGGTGACCAGGTTCATCAAGCACACAATACAAACAAAACCAAGAAATCAAAAACGTTGTGTGACGGCTTTTAAACAAAAATGCGAGTCTGATTGGAAGAAACTTTTTAAAGGGTTGCAGCCTACTCCAGATATGAAATCTGTGAAATTAATGACTACATGGACGTCTGGTTAAGTGAAAGTTGGACAGGTAAACACATGCACACACACGCACACACACACACGCACACACACACACACACACACACACACATACACCACTCAGTGCAGAAGTGAGGACCACTGCATTTATCTTATTCATCTGTCCACTGTGACCTGCTGTCAAACAAATCTGTATTCAAACCAAACCTCACTCCTTCTCTAAAGTGTGTAATAGAGTATGATGATAACCATCACGTTTCACCAGTATCCCATAAGGACACAGCTGTGATTATCTTTTACAATACCTTCCAGGTAATTGTCAATCAAGTTGGATTTATATATAGCGCCCTTCATGATACCCAGAGCGCTTTACAGAGTCCAGTATTCATTCAGACACAGTCATACCGGTGGTGGTAAGCTACATCTGTAGCCACAGCTGCCCTGGGGCAGACTGACAGAAGCATGGCTGCCAATCAGCGCCTACGACCCCTCCGACCACCACCAACATTCATTCACATTCATACGTTGTTGGACCCAGGCCAGCAACACTAAATACAATTCTCATAGAAACACATAGAAAGCCCCATGACACATACCATTTATCCTTTCACTGCTTTATTAGAGGGTGTAGTAATTGATCGTGATACTATCTCTAGCCTGTTAGATAGGAGCCGGACAAAAGCATTAGTCGTGTCTCTGGCTCACAAACAATCCACACTCCACTGCATACAAGAAGGGTGACCCTAGCTTTTTTAAGCATAGGCGCTATAGCGTTAGCCCTATAGTACTGAGCCAGTACTCGGCTCGCTAATTGATTCCTCTGTGTATTCCCCACATGCAGAGCATTCCCGCTCTCCCTGGAAAGTTCAGGCCCTCAGGCCAGAGGCTCTCAGCCTTGGATCTGATCATTATAGACTCTCAATTAGCAATCCCCTGGAGAACCTGGGCCAGCCACGGTCAATATAGCTCTATCACACACACACACACACACACACTTTTTCCACCACATGAAAAAGGCACAACTTGACATGAATGTACTCGCTTTTTTTGTTGGGGGGGGGGGGGGGGGTCCAAAAAAGGGCGCAGTTGAGTGGAGTTGTACCTTTTTTTGTATCACCTTCTTCGTGGTTGCAAGCGAGTTGAGGGGAGCCAAAAGGTAATGTGATTGGGCCTACGTTTTTGGTGGTCGTTGCATAGTGATAGCACGTACGGATAATTTATTATCAAATGTAGACTGTTGCCGTAGCACCTCCAATATTGGGGAGTACAAGAAAAGCAAGTAGTTGAATCAAGATGATCCGGTACAATGTGGTGGAAAAGTGACATTGAATCACTGGAGACAGACAGTGATGGTTATGATGATGATGATGATGATGATGAGGATGGTGATGATGATGAGGATGGTGATGGGAATAATGATGATAATGATGATGATGAGGAGGAGGAGGATGGTGATGGGGATAATGATGATGATGATGACAGACAGACAGACAGACACAGACAGACAGACAGACAGACAGACAGACAGACAGACAGACAGACAGACATAATGAATGGTCTGTAGATGCAGTCATGGGTTTTTACCCTGATGGAATATACAATTAGCTCTCTCACTTCTGTTATAATGGAATATGCAATTAGCACTGCTGGTCGTTTATCAGGCCGTAACGTATGGACCAGTAGACCTGTATGGGAAAGTGTATTGCCATGATTGAGGTCCAATCCATAACAATGGTCGCATAGTCAAGCAAGGGCTCTAAATTACGAGCCCTTTTATTGCTATTTTATACCAGGAAGCTATTTGGAAAACAAGAGCTTTTTTCCATGGCATTAGGGAAATAAGCCTTGGAAATCAACTTGGGGCGGGCATCCATCAAACAGAATGAGTGTGCAGACGGAAAGATTGAAAACATGCACCTTAATGAAGTGCTTAAACGTGGACGGCAAACCAAGATGTGTGTGCGTGCGTGTGTGTGCGTGCATGCGTGTCTGAGACTGAGAGAGTCGGAGAAAGAGAGAAAGCAAGAAAGAACGAGAGATTTTCTTTGTCTGCATGCATCACATGCACATGTTCATCTGTGGAGTGTTTAGTTTGGTGCTCTTAAGAGGGTGTTTACCTCAGAGATGATGTTTGAGAGACAGCGGACACCGTCAGGTGACCGTGTTTCTGATGGAGTGGTGCCTACAGGCTGATCCATTTCCTGCAGCTTTAGATTAACAGCATGGTTGTGGACAACACCACACGCCACGAAAGCTTGATGAAATGCTATTTTCACCCTCGCTCTCCTGCCCTCCCCCCTTACACTTCTTTTTTTTCTTTGAAGCTGGGAAAAACATTGACGTTAAGTGTCAAGAATAGCATTGCAGTAAGTTTGTCAGGGCGGATGGCAATGACTCATCCCCTCATCCCCATCCTGTTAAAGGAGTAGTAAAGGGAAAATGCATGTTTAGCCTGTTTTAAGGTTACTTATGATCATACAATGGTTCAGATCAAAACGTTGACAAAACTAGCACTTTTGAGAAAGTCTGGTAATTGCTCTACCAACATTTAGGTCATACAATGGATGTGGATGGGCACCATGAAAAAGAATTCAAAAACATGTTAAACTCTCGATTTCAAAGACAAGATCAAAATATTCCGGAGGGAAAGTAATATGGTTGTGCGTCTCGTGAGTCATTAATCGGACTATGCTCTGTAACATAAAACGGGAATATGAATGGAATATTCTATAAGCAACTGGAACATATAGGTAAATTATCTCCGATTAGTCAACTCAAGTAGTACTCTTTTGGGACTGTTGAATGCACTTTATTATATTACCTTCGTCACTGGAGTCATAGCGCGTGTTGCGCTGTCTCTTCCTTGTGTCTTGGGAGTTAATCCATTGACGACTGCTGCTCAAACACCTTCGCCAAGGCACTGGCTACTTCATAATGCTCTGTGTGTTCCTCGGCAGAGACAGAGGTTGTCATGGCTCCTCTTGATGTGCTTGTGGAGGTAGGGATTGGGAGTAATAACAATGTCGGAGAAGACCCTGTGCAAGACCCCACGGTACGCTACTGCATTATAGACAGACAGTCCTCATTACAATAGGAGTAGGACACTTCAAATCCTATAGTAATTCATTTTTGTATGGGATGTGATGCACCAGTCGCTCTACGCCTACATGTGGTTTATTTTCAGTGATTAGACTGACTGTTGACTGGCACAGCTTTAGGTGGTGATGGAGAAATTAGCTTAATGTATTGATGCTTTTTTGTGCGTGGCTGTAAGCTTAACTTTGTTTTCCCGAGAAATGAAAAAAGGAAGAAGTTGCCACCACCAGTATTTCAAAAAGACGTTGGTGAGCGGTGAAAAGATACCTAGACATTAGTTGGTGTATTCAGAAAGGAAAGACAGCCTGTTCTGTTTCTGCTGCAAACTCTTCTCAAAGAAGGACGTCCATTAAACAAAGTCAGGACTGACAGACTGGAAACATGCAAGTGCTTTGCTGACTTCACATGACACCAGTCAAGAACACCTAAACTGCATGAAAACATGGAAAGAACCGGCAGTGAGGGGAGACAATTGATAAGTAAGAGATGGCACTTATGGAGGCTGAGAGGATAAGATTGTACTGAGGTGTTAATTTTATTTCATAATTTGTGTGTGTCATGTGTGAATATGTTTATACAATGTGTACATTTGCAATTGTTTAATAAACACATTTTCTGCACTATTAACCCATGTCTGTCGCTCTATTTCAAAGTATTGCTATTTCATCTGTATGCAGCTGTGTGTGCTGCTATTTTTTCCAGGGCTCACCTGAAAAAGAAATGCGAATCTCACGTGACTATCTGGTTGAATTTCAGAACAACTGAACAACTTACTTCTTCCTATTAAAATGCTATATGGCATGACTATTCTTCAATGTTTGTCAAATTGGCATACCCATCGGCCCGTTGGGGATGGGTGGGTGATGGGGGGAGGGTTGCCCAGGGTGGCATATAAGATAGAAATGCCACTGACCAGACCTGATGTTATAACCGTAGCTAACAATGGAAGTGAGCTAGCTAAACCGTGTGCAAGCTAGCTAAGTTAATGATTTTTAGTGTTAAGTTAGCTAACGTTATCTAGTGAGCAACCAGACCGTCTTTTAAGATTTGACATCAGTCCAGTAAGCTAACGTTACCCGTTTTTGTTCTTCGGCTTTTTTAATCTTTGCTGGGCAGTTTTTTAGAAAATGAATGGTTGTTTGCCTGTCTCACTCTTTTCATATTGCCTTGCTCAGCCAAGCGCGGCAACATCAACCTGGAAAAGCCGCAGGAAGTCTGTAAAATGAAATAGAGTCTGGCATGCGCACGGGGATGTTGTCTTTTCCGGGGATGCTAGAAATGTCATTTTAGACAATATTGACAGATTTATTTATTTATTTATTTTCCCTAAACTAGCTCAAATGTTATAAAAACAACAAAATAACCACAACAAAAAGGCAAAGTGGTGGGTTCAAAGGCACACGTTTGCCCCTCCACGTTGAATAGTAAATATAAGGTTAAATAATAAATAAAAATAAAAACCTGCACCACTTGCTCTATAGTGCAGGCCCAGTGTGTGTGTTTGTGCAGAGAGCTGAGAGAGGTTTGGGCAGAGAGCCTGGCTGAGGAGAGGTTTGGTCAGAGAGCCTGGCTGAGGAGAGGTTTGGGCAGAGAGCCTGGCTGAGGAGAGGTTTGGTCAGAGAGCCTGGCTGAGGAGAGGTTTGGGCAGAGAGCCTGGCTGAGGAGAGGTTTGGTCAGAGAGCCTGGCTGAGGAGAGGTTTGGGCAGAGAGCCTGGCTGAGGAGAGGTTTGGGCAGACCTCACCTTTAGATTGAAAAATCAATTGTGCAGTAAACATTGAAAGTCAATAACCCCTCTAAGTAATGTATCTTTGGGTAATATCTGGGTAAAAAAGGTAAATATGTGAGGTGGGTTGGAATTGGGTTGTCTTAATAATAATAATAATAATAATACATATTTATATAGAGCTTTAAAAAAAAACAAGGACACTTTACACAGTAATGTGTATAATCTGTTGATTCCCTTGAACCAAGAGCTAACCTAAAACAAGTAGCATATCGTACCTCATCTCAAGAGTTTCACAGCTTTCACTTGAATTTGCAAACAACAGTCTGTAGATTCTGCCCCATGCAGCTGAAACAGCATCTAAGATCAACTTCCTGTACTGCTGAAGACTGGTGTGGATGACATGTGGGACATCACCTCCACTCTCCTGGAATCTGCCTTGTGTCCTAACTAACCCCACACATGTACTAACTCAGACACACACACACACACACACACACACACACACCACCAAACCTGGCCCTAGAGACTGGCACCACATACTGCACAATCAGTGGATGTGAAAAGACAACAGTTGGCACCCTCAACCGTGTCACTTCTGCAAAGCATTGTGGGTATGCTGGGTAACTGTCTTAACTATACTGTTTCCTGCCCAGGCAGGTGTTCATCCATACACACATATGCACACACGCACACACACACACACACACACGCAAACACATAAACATAGACACACAGGAATTGATTTGGTCCTTGAAATGGTGCCCTGTACTCACTCAACAAACTCAGTCACACAATTACATGTCCGTCCATTTCTCCCCCTAGATGAGCTGCAGCATATGGCTCTGTAGTGGCGGCGTGTCCACATCCACGCCATCCACTCTGGTTACTCTACCACATCCACTCTGGTTAGTCTACCACATCCACTCTGGTTAGTCTACCACATCCACTCTGTTAGTCTACCACATCCACTCTGTTAGTCTACCACATCCACTCTGTTAGTCTACCACTGTCACTCTGTTAGTCTACCACATCCACTCTGTTAGTCTACCACATCCACTCTGGTTAGTCTACCACATCCACTCTGTAAGTCTACCACATCCACTCTGGTTAGTCTACCACTGTCCCTCTGGTTAGTCCACGCCATCCACTCTGGTTAGTCTACCACATCCACTCTGGTTAGTCTACCACATCCACTCTGTTAGTCTACCACATCCACTCTGTTAGTCTACCACATCCACTCTGTTAGTCTACCACTGTCACTCTGTTAGTCTACCACATCCACTCTGTTAGTCTACCACATCCACTCTGTTAGTCTACCACATCCACTCTGGTTAGTCTACCACATCCACTCTGTTAGTCTACCACATCCACTCTGTTAGTCTACCACATCCACTCTGTTAGTCTACCACTGTCACTCTGTTAGTCTACCACATCCACTCTGGTTAGTCTACCACATCCACTCTGGTTAGTCTACCACATCCACTCTGTTAGTCTACCACATCCACTCTGGTTAGTCTACCACATCCACTCTGTTAGTCTACCACATCCACTCTGTTAGTCTACCACTGTCACTCTGTTAGTCTACCACATCCACTCTGGTTAGTCTACCACATCCACTCTGGTTAGTCTACCACATCCACTCTGGTTACTCTACCACATCCACTCTGGTTAGTCTACCACATCCACTCTGTTAGTCTACCACATCCACTCTGGTTAGTCTACCACATCCACTCTGGTTAGTCTACCACATCCACTCTGTTAGTCTACCACATCCACTCTGGTTACTCTACCACATCCACTCTGGTTAGTCTACCACATCCACTCTGTTAGTCTACCACATCCACTCTGTTAGTCTACCACATCCACTCTGGTTAGTCTACCACATCCACTCTGGTTAGTCTACCACATCCACTCTGGTTAGTCTACCACATCCACTCTGTTAGTCTACCACATCCACTCTGGTTAGTCTACCACATCCACTCTGGTTAGTCTACCACATCCACTCTGGTTAGTCTACCACATCCACTCTGTTAGTCTACCACATCCACTCTGGTTAGTCTACCACATCCACTCTGGTTAGTCTACCACTGTCACTCTGGCGGTATCACACACACTCACACACACACTCACACACACACTCACACACACTCACACACACACACACACAGTAAGGACTGGTCCCATACAGACACACACACACTCACACACACAGTAAGGACTGGTCCCATACAGACACACACACTCACACACACACACACACACACACAGTAAGGACTGGTCCCATACAGACACACACACTCACACACACACAGTACCTCATAATTGACAGTGTTCTTCTCAGCTCTGGAAAGCTATTCGTTACAGCCGGCCCAAGACTTCCTGTATCACCATCCTTCTATATATACCAGTACCGCCTTTATTTATGCCTACATTTATTCTTAATTAACTTAACCTTCTCTTCTGACAGAGAGAGAGACTGGATAATGAGAGAGGTTAATCTATATGCAAATAGACACAAACATGAAAGTCAAATTAAAGATCTTTACGGATGACGAGCACACACGCGCGCAGGCATTAACGCACACATGCAAGAACACAATCATCTTTCAACACTCAGGCCTTGATTCCCTTGTGTATCCATCTCATTGTGTAACACGATGTGCCTGAGCAATCCTCGCTGAATCTGCATTCCAACCCTGCAAGCCACAGGTGTGTGTTGTGCATATGAGTGTGTGTGTGTGCGTGCGTGTGTAGTTTTTAATTAGGTACAAAATTTGGTTTGCATGTCCCCAACGCCCCCCCCCCCCCCTCCCCCTCTATCCCTCCCCCTCCCTACCTTCCTGTCGTACCTGACCCCTGACCCCTGGCTGTGGTGGGTTATCCTCGGCTCCTCTGTTGATCAAAGCAGCTGATCCTTGACTACATCCCCCAGGGTCCCTCACTCTCTCACCCCTCAGTCTGGGAAAGACTACATCCCCCAGGGTCCTCACTCTCTCACCCCTCAGTCTGGGAAAGACTACATCCCCCAGGGTCCTCACTCTCTCACCCCTCAGTCTGGGAAAGACTACATCCCCCAGGGCCCTCACTCTCTCACCCCTCAGTCTGGGAAAGACTACATCCCCCAGGGTCCTCACTCTCTCACCCCTCAGTCTGGGAAAGACTACATCCCCCAGGGTCCTCACTCTCTCACCCCTCAGTCTGGGAAAGACTACATCCCCCAGGGTCCTCACTCTCTCACCCCTCAGTCTGGGAAAGGCCATTAATACTTGTTTAATGTACTTCCGACCGTTCTCCTTTTCCCTCTCTCTCTCTCTCTCTCTCTCACACACACACTCTTTCTTTCCCTCATCAACTCTTCCTTACTCTCTCTTTCTCTCTCTCTTACTCCCTCTCTCACCCCCCCCCCCCACACACACACACACACACACTCTCACTCTCGTTCTCTCATTCTCTTATTTCTGTCAGTCTTTGAAGATAGCACAGCATAGAGAATGACGATATCTATCAGTTAGCAGCGCAACATTTCTCTCTGATTTACAGTATTTTATGTTAGTGTACACACACACACACACACACACACATGCACACACACACACAAACACACATGCACACACACACACACCAGCCTGACTTCATCTTGTGTCTTGTTGCTCATTTTTCATGAACTCGTTATCCCTCCAGAAACAACAGTTTGATGAGAGCATAGCTGTAAAAACACACAGCCACTAAACGCTTTAAAGAAAACAAGATTTTTAAGGCTGTAAGTTATGTCTATTGATGTTTTTGATATGATAGATACATCAGTCTTTGGCACCAAACATCCAGCCAACGAGCATAAAGGCATCCTGTGTTTACAGCTTCTTCTGAACAGAGCCCGACACGCAGACATGACAAGAACCCCAACCATGGGCCCAGTGTGAAACGTGAGGACCCTGGCTCCATGCCTGAGTGAAAACAATACAAAATAGAACAAAGATCTACAGACATACAGACAGCAGGCATCACAAACAGAGAGAAGCAGAGAGATCTCTCGCCTTCATGTGACTGACAGAGACACTCAAAGTCACACAGCGACCTTTTGGCTTCAATCTCAGAGACGAAGACTAGACAGATGGGGAAGGGGCGGGGGGGGGGGCACACAGAGACAATAACCTTCACGAGCTCATCACACCACCCACATAAGAGCGTCACAGATCTGGAGCCGACAGCAGCGGGTTCTGGAACGTTGAGGAGAGGTTGTTTCCGGGACGTTCCGTGGAAGCGCGCTGCCTTCATTTCTCCTCGCTCTCCTGGTCTCTTTGGGGCGCGTGCATGCCTCCCTTCATTTGCATGGCTGGCGGCTGCGTTCATCAAGGCAAAGTGCCCCTGCTCAAGGGCCTCTTCTTATACTAATAGGGGTGTAGAAGCGGTTCAGTAATTCTTCCAAACAGGCTGTGGGTTCCCTCTCGGCAGAACGAGAGACGCTAGAAGACCAACGCCAGACATCGTGCTGTGATTGTGTTGTGAGTGCAGCACCACTCATCCTCTTGATAAACTACACCGGCTTGATTGATCACAATCCCATCCAATGCGTTCCTGTTGCGTTAATAGCGTATATCTGCAGGTATTATGACAGTGCACAGCATGGGTCGAAGGGACCCTTTTTGGACCTTTTTCCTGTTCCATTTGACTCAATTACAGTGAATTAAAGGACCTTTGTCAGATTGTCTGAATAATTTATCGAGTCCAATTATCCTAGTGGAATTAAACATTAAGGCGTATTATGCATGTAAGTTATAGCTGTTGAAATTAGGCTGTTTCACTGAAAGTGCCTTTGAATTGTTGAAGGAGAGATGCTTGCTGACCGTATATTGAGCTTGTTAAAGATATTTTTAAACAGTCATTTAAATGAAGAGATAGGAACTTACTCTTCAGTGTACTGTGCTTGTTCCATTATTACCGCCATGCTTGTGTTTAAATGGCCTGTCCCTCACATAGGAGAGATGTGTACAGTATTGTGTGTGGCAATTAACAATTACCAAACTCTGGACACTTTGGTTACGTTTAATTTTAAGTTTATCTTTATTTGATGAAAGGGGACAATGTGCATTCATGAGAATTTTGTGATAAAATGTAAAGGCACCCAATTATAGGCAAAAGGCTAGTTTCCATTGGCAGTCACCCTGACAGAAGTTAAAAGGCTTCCTAGTAAAAAGAGAGTTTCAAAAACAAATTAAAATTTTAGTACAACATTAACTAAAGAATGCCTACAACTCCATTTGAAAAAGTGACTGCTTCACTAAATTGCACAGGTGTTTCCAACCCACAGAGAAGGAAAAAAAGTTTGTGGGGGTGGGGTGGGGGGGGGGCAGGCTGCTTTGGCTGTTGACTAGAATCGTTCCATCGTCTCAGCGACTTCTGGCAAATTGATGCACGGCTCTGTTACTAAACAGACGAAACAGAGCTGCTAATTACTACAATGTGACTGTAACTCCTCTCCAAGCCAATTTAGACTTAATCAACATGCATACAGATGGAGAGAGGAGATGTTTACCAAGAGTAAAAGTAGAATGATTTAATTACATTCTGAGAGAAATGTGTGTGTGTGTGTGTGTGTGTGTGTGTGTGTGTGTGTGTGCGTGCGTGCGTGCGTGCGTGCGTGCGTGCGTGCGTGTGTTTATGAAAGAGTAAGTGAGTGAGAGAGAGGGGGAGTGACTGGGAGAGATAAAGTAGGAAAACTGAATCACAGCATATTAATATATTCATGCAAATTCCACAGAGCTCACAACGCTCTGGCAGTTTCTACCTAAAAAAGAAACCTAATATTGAACCTCAAAGATGAAATGTCTGCACTTTAAGTTAGCTGTCACACACTCCCTTGCATCAGCTCAACCAGGTGTCAGACAAGCGAGGTACAGCAGTTTATAACTATTCTTACCCATCAAGAAGAATAGTTCCTCAGAGAGAATTTCTGAGAGAATGAGAAATTTCTCGTTTCTTCTGACAGGTGGGTGACCTAACGGAGATGTTATTGTCACCTGTTATGAGGGCCGTTTGCTTGACGAGATGAGGTTCTTCCGTAGCTTCTGTTAGCTTCAAAAGAATATGTTTCTGTGCTATGCCTGTATTAGCTTCTCCTAGTGTTACTGTATGGTAGCCATTTTACAGTGAATGAATTCTGATCTGAACCCTTTCATTCACATTCCACACAGGGGTGTAGTGGTGAATACAGAGGTGGGTCAACTCTGTCGAGTGGAATTTACCCACCCTGTTTCCTCTCATTGAATAACGCCGTTGATGAGAAAGTAGGAGTCAACTCAGCCTCATTTTAAAGAGGTGGGTGAACTGAGTTGACTTGGGTTTGCACTCCACTACACCCCTGATCCCACCTGTTGATCCTGAAAGAGAGGAAAGAAACACACACACACACACACACACACACACACATGCACTAAGACATGGCGTGACCTCATGCAGGTCTATTCAGCCTTATGTCCAACAAATGAACAAACATCTTACAAAGAAATTTGTCTAGATCTGATTGCCATTCATCCTCAGCCGGAACTGCTGAAAACAGCGGAAACCTCCAGAAGATAGAACTTCTCACTTCGATTTCCAGTCCAGTGAATGAAAGGGATGGTGGCACACTCGAGAGAAGAGTCATCAGTTAAAGGAGTAGTAAAGGGAAAATGAATGTTTAGCCCTGTTTTAAGGTTACTTGATCATATGATCATATCAACACAATGGTTCAGATCAAAAAGTTGACAAAACTAGCACTTTTGAGAAAGTCTGATAATTGCTCTACCACCGTTTAGGCCATACAATGGATGTGGGTGGGCACCGTGAAAAATCTTTCAAAAACATGTTAAACTCTCGATTTCAAAGACAAGAAGCTCACCGAGGGGGTAATTGGGGGTAATTGGTGTACGTTGGTGTTCTGACATCAAATTCGCCGCAAAGTACAGTATGAATCCTGTAGGGTTTTATTGATCATGTTATGAAATCCTTGTATTGAAGCGACCGTTGTAGATATGTAGATCAATCCGCAGAGGGGATTCAAGAAGCGGAACTACTTCAAGGCATTGAGCGAGATCGGAATCAGTTTAAGCTGAAGTTTACACACGTATGTGCTGTGACTAAATAGTTCTATGCTAAATATTTAAAAAAGCCTTTCCAGATGAACAAGAATCTTACTTTATGGCGAATTATATGTCAGAACGCCAACTAACACCTCGGTGAGTTTCTTGTCTTTGAAATTGAGTTTAACATGTTTTTTGAATGATTTTTCACGGTGCCCATCCACATCCATTGTATGACCAAAACCGTGGTAGAGCAATTATCAGACTTTCTTAAAAGTGCTAGTTTTGTCAACGTTTTGATCTGAACCATTGTATATGATCATAAGTAACCTTTAAACAGGGCTAAACATGCATTTTCCCTTTACTACTCCTTTAAGCATGATAGAGAGATTAAGGCCAATTTATACCTCGTCGTACAACACTTTTGAAAGTGTCGACAGACAGAAATGACGTCACTGTCGACACTTTTTTGTGTAGGACAGGGGTGTCTTGCACCTACAAAACATTCTAATGTCGTAGACTCCGTCACTTTCATCGCACAGCTGTGATTGGATAGCTAGATAGAAGGCATGGCTGTGATTGGATAGCTAGATAGAAGGCATGGCTGTGATTGGATAGCTAGATAGAAGACACGTTCGTTGCCATGGATCAATCAGCCACGTCTGCAAGTTACCATGGAGGTGATCAGACACTTCGCTGAAGTATAAATGCTAAATGTCGGTCGACATTTTTTTTCTGTAGACAGACATTTGTCGTACGGCACTTGTCGACTGAGTATAAATTAAGCTTAACACTAGTCAATATTAGCTATCTTACTTAGCTAGTTAATCTGAAAAAACAGGCTACTCAGTGCTCACTTGTCGAGTGAGTATGAATTAGGCTCTGAATTAGGCGGCTACTGTGGCAAGTGCCTACCAAACACAAACCGCTCATTTATGAGACGCACCCCCCCCCTGCACCCCCCGTGCCCGCGCCGGTCCAAGAATAACGGATCCGGGACGTTGCTTGGCGGCGGCCGACGCCATATGGCGCAGCGCGGCGGCTCAGTGCCCCGGATTGATTTGAGCACAGTGGCGAGGGAGGATGGCGAGGGATCCTAATTGGGTGTTTTCTCCACCAGATGCGCAATAACTCCCGTGTAGAACAAGATTACCGTCAGGATCATGGTGGGAACGGAGCGAGGGCGGAGGAGGCTGGAACACTCCGTCTCCCCGGGAGCTGGGGAGGGTGTGTGTGTGTGCGTGTGTGTGTGTGTGTGTGTGTGTGTGTGTGTGTGTGTGTGTGTGTGATATAGCGCATACTGCAGTCCCAGTGAGTGACAGCAGGGTGGATGTACCTGACGAAGACCTTTTAGGTGGAAACGTACTTATTAAAATCACTGAGCATGAAAAACTGTGCAGATATTCTGTCAGAGTATATTATCATAGACCTCCCACCACTCCCGCTACGACCCCAGGTCCTCAACCGCCTGGCACGCCACACACCCTCACCTTACGCTCAATTCACACCACAGCGATAGCGAAAGCGTAATTCCGCTAAATGGGTGTGTCCGAAACGTCAGACACACCCACGTCACCTTTGGGTGCCTCAATAATGTGCTACCGGCAAGCTACTCAAAAGAAACCACATAATTATCGAAATGATATTGTTGTTGTGATACGGAATGAGTTGTAATTATTTTTTCAGGTGGTAATGTAGTGTTAAGTCTCAAAATCTGTGGTCGATTTATTAAGATAGAGCCTATTTAAAAATGTGTTTTTACGTTGTCGGAGCTAGCTAGAGCCACGAAGATGACCGGGCAGTCAGCACGTCTACACC
The DNA here is from genome assembly GCF_949987555.1 of Borostomias antarcticus. Taxonomy (NCBI): domain Eukaryota; kingdom Metazoa; phylum Chordata; class Actinopteri; order Stomiiformes; family Stomiidae; genus Borostomias; species Borostomias antarcticus. The sequence goes on along the minus strand of NW_028175519.1, from coordinate 29,169 downwards.
GCCAAGAACAGCCTCAGATGCTGCGATAAAGCATGCCATTTGGTGTCTGCCAAGGGACTACAGATGCGAATATAGCTTGCAGCATTGTCCATTTTAAATAAATAATACGTTTTAATATCAAATACATTTGTGTTGACAAATCCCATTGCCAGTACTCTTTTAGATGAAATGATGAACCAATTGGATTTAATCCTGCTCAAAATTCATATTTTCAGCGGTAAAGTAGTTGTTTCTAGCATTATGGTCTAGCTAGCAATGCGTGAGCCACTGTTCTGCATAGTTTGGGGGAAGCCAGTTTGGATTTTGACAGCTAACGTTAACTAGCTAGCTAGCAGCTAACGTTAGCTAACTGTCTGCTCTACATGCTAATAAATCACCCACATTTCATCTGAAGATCTGTATGATCGAACTCACCGGTCATTCCAAGAAGAGACCCAATGTTCTCCCAAATCAAGGCCTTTTTTCTGGCATCTTTATAGTCCACTAGGGACTCGTCGTACAGGACAGGGTTTGAGGACACTGCCACAATTAAACGGTTGTCCAACTTCAGTTTGTTTCAGGAGGGAATGTGTTCTTTGAAACAACAGCGAGCTTCTGCTTTCTGATTGGTTGCCGCTTTTTATTTCGCCACAAAAGCTGAACTTTTCTCAACTTTTTCGCACCGCTTTTTGCTGGCTCCGCCCCTGTCATAGTGAATTCGCTTCTCACCATAGACAATGAATGGAATCCCGCCACTTTTTCAAAAGGCAGCAGCAGCATCCGCTGATGGTGTGAATTGAGCGTTACGGGGGGGGGGGGGGGGGTAGGTCCAGCTGCATGCCTGTCGAGACAGACCCCACCGTCTCTCCTCTCTATCTGTGGACCACACTCGTCTTTCTCTCATCTCATCCGCTGCTGTGTTTATTCTGGCCCCCTCCATGCTGTGGAGACTGAGAGCGTGCAATTAGCATAGCGTCTGATCTGGGTGCAGCGCCCGCGAGTGGCACGGGATCAGACTGATCTGGGTGCAGCGCCCGCGAGTGGCGCGGGATCAGACCTGTGGGTTAAGAAGGATCACACTGTCAGTGACACTCTCTATACTGGAGCCGTAATGAGCGACTCGGTTAGACGGTGTTTTCGTTGGCCGCTCGCGTCTTTTAATTGCGCCCGGCCCCCTCACCGTGACCAGGGACAACGGTCGAAGCCGGACCGCTCGTATTGCAGATGGCGCCAGACGCTGGGAGGCCCCGCCCCCTGAGCTCTGATATGTTAAACACCCCCTTCATGTAGTGCTCGTGCAGTAGAGTTCTAGTCGAGAGTCAAGAGCCACAAAACATGGCAGCCAGCGCATTACCTTTCAATGAATGTTCCGGATCGGGAGCTGATGAATATTTCATCAGCCTCTGCACAATATCTCACACGGACCAATCAGCATCCAATTGAAAATCCGTTCTCATTGGTGTCCTGTAGGCATGTAACGATTCACTCAACTCACGATACGATGCGATTCACGTTTATTTTTTGCTGTTTATTTTTTTGTTTATACTCATTTAATATTGGCACTGTCACCCCCACACTGGCCTACAGCAGTTAATGTTGTTTGCAAATATTTAGACATTTAAAGAACAACGTACATAGTACACCATATCCAGAGAAACAGCAATCACAGTCTTGACTTGTGTGTTTCCAGAAGGCTCAGGGTTGCACTGAAACACGTAGCTCATAATAACCATATCACAGCCTTGTCTGGGGAAATTGACTCTGCAACCTTTTGCGGGATTTGTAATTAATGATCCATAAATAATTCAGTCCTTTAAAAGCAATTATCAGTGTGATGAAAGATACTCACTGCTTTAAATGGAGTCTGAAATGAGGATCAAGTGTTTACTCCTGCAGCAAACTGTGCAAGCAGATGCCGGCTTCCGCAATTGCTGATTGACTTTTTACTCACTTTATTGTCTTTCTCAATCCCTCTCTGGATTCCTATTTGTCTGTCTCCCTTCCACTGTTTTCAATTCTATTGGCACGGAAGCACAAATGCTCATATTGCCAAAGCAACAGTGGAATTACAGAAATAATTATATACACATACACACCCTAATATACAAATAGGTAATTACATATAAACATATACACACATGCAACTACATTACACACCTACACATGCAATCATTCACACATACCTATAGATACAGATCCTGTATTCAGAAATTCTGAATATTGAATGTATACTGTAGGAAGCACATACTTTATACGTCCTATACATTCAATAATCAGAAATTGTGCATTCTGCAAAGGGACATACATACAATCCATTACAGTATAGCAATACAATTTAACAAATTATATGTGTAATCATTAAAGCAATAAAACAATGAACTAATTATTTAGGACATTTTTGTACTAATTTAGCAGCACTTAATGCACATTTTGGCATTTCACCTAATAGGTAAGGCATTTTTTCAACATCAAATTTGGTCTTGAATTCGTCATATATTTTTTGGTGATCTGGGCGAAAGTGGTTTGTCTAAAGTTTTGGTTTAGACAAAACCACTTCTGTGAGGAAGTTAATTTCAGCTTCTAGTTCCTGTGATGCACAACTTGAGCACAACTTTTCTTCTCTGAGGAGACAAGTCAACCAACCCCTCTATATACCCAGATTATGTTCACTGTAAATAGTCAATGTTTTTCATAGTTTTCTATCAGATATGGTGGTAAGGTAATTTTACAATGTATAATTTTGATTTAAAGCCAAATACCATTGTAATTTGTTCTGTGTTTGTGTTGTCTTTCCAATCGAATTTTTGCTGTACTGCAATTTGTTTTCTGCAATCACGTTTGCATAGGTGTTGGTCGAATTAAATTGCTCTTTTATCGGTTTGCGTTGAGCTCAGTATGTTTTTACAGAATTCTGCTTGCAGGGTTTCAATTGAATGTTTTTTCCCACTTGGCAAAGTCTTGATTGATGGGTGGACCCTAGACTTCACACCCATAGAACATAATGGATTCTATAACAGATCCAATCATTTTAAGACAGATATTTACATTTCTTTTGATGGCATAAAAAGCCTTGTCTCCCAAGTCATTCACAGCTTTGTGGAAGTGGCCCGTGGTGTTGATGTTTAAACCAAGGTAAGTGTAATGTTTGGTGTGTTCTAGTAAATCAGTTCTCAGGAGGAATCGATATGTGAGATCCTGATTACTGGTTCTTATAAGAATGTGTCTTTGTCTTTATTAGGTTCACTGTCAGAGCCCAAGTCTGACAGAATCTTTGCAGCAGATCTAGTTGTTGCTGTCTCTCCTTGGTTGGGGACAGAAGCAAAAGACCATCTGCAAATAAAAGGCGTTTGACCTCTGCGTCTAGTAGGGGGATGCCAGGTGCTGACCTCTGACCTCTGTGTCTAGTAGGGGGATGCCAGGTGCTGACCTCTGGGTCTAGTAGGGGGATGCCAGGTGCTGACCTCTGACCTCTGTGTCTAGTAGGGGGATGCCAGGTGCTGACCTCTGACCTCTGCGTCTAGTAGGGGGCCAGGTGCTGACCTCTGGGTCTAGTAGGGGGATGCCAGGTGCTGACCTCTGGGTCTAGTAGGGGGATGCCAGGTGCTGACCTCTGTGTCTAGTAGGGGGATGCCAGGTGCTGACCTCTGTGTCTAGTAGGGGGATGCCAGGTTCTGACCTCTGTGTCTAGTAGGGGGATGCCAGGTTCTGACCTCTGTGTCTAGTAGGGGGATGCCAGGTGCTGACCTCTGACCTCTGTGTCTAGTAGGGGGATGCCAGGTGCTGAAGACTGTTCCAGTTCCCTCCAGTCCATTTATGTAGATGTTTAAAAGGGGGTGGGACTGAGTCTACATCCCTGTCTTACTCTGAGACTATGCAGATTGTCATCGTCGTCCCCCCCCTTCCTGAATGTAACACATAGAGGCAGACCCCAGTGGAAATTGACCTTATTTGGTCAAGAAAAAAAAAAGTTTTTATATGTCAGTTGGGAGCTCCAGATTTTGCATCAATAATTCGGAACTCTCTCTATCTCTCTCAAGTCCTTTCTTTCTCTCCCTCTCCCTCTCCCTCACTCTCTATCTCTCTCCATTAATCTATTTATCTCTCTCTCTCTCTCTCTGAACATTATCTGCCCTCACCCTATATCCAGCACAGTAGCATGTTCAGAGCCAAGGTTACCTTCAAACAACCTTTGAAAAACCTTTACCTAAATATAAAGCATAAGAAAATGAATAATAAAAAAACACACATCTCTTTGTGTTTTTTCCCTTTGTCCCCGACCCAGCACATTGCCCCCATGCACAACTTACCTATGCATAAATGACAGAATGGAAGAAAAGAGGGAGGAAGAGAGCAAATTTCCATCTGTCCAAATTCAAATGAGTCTCTGCGGGGCTAGCAAGTGAGCATGACTTTCACAAGTCCTAAGGTGAACCTCTGAGAGTTACCGCCCGACACCACCAAGGGTGTGTGACAGTGGACTGTTTTATTTAACTTCTATTACAGAGAGAGAGAGAGAGAGAGAGAGAGAGAGAGAGAGTGAGAGAGAGGTGGAGGGAGAAGGGGAGGCAGACAGCGAGGGAGAGCTGAGGAGAAAAAAAAGAGAAAAACATAATGTAGGATTCTGTGCGCCACCTGTACACTGGGGCAGCAGCCATGGTTGGAGGCGGGCGCAGCCAGCGATGTTTACCCAGCCGAACGAAGGAGAAAATAGCCTCGCCAGATGCCCCTGCACAGCGCCGGGCGAGTCCGCCCATATTGACAGAGGTCGAAAGTCAAATGGGGCGCAGCATTCCAGCTCAGCTGCTTCCTGTCACACCGAGATTTCGTTTATTTCTGTGGCGGGCAGATGCACACGGTGACACGTCTCTGGACCAGACTGCTGGGGGGATGGAAGGAAGTTTTAAATGTGTGATGTCCCCGGTGGGTATTCTGTTTGTTTAGTGGTTTTGATTAATTGGTTCATTTCCGCTGGTTTTCACCTGAAAGAGACAACTGTAATACCTGATCTATTATTCAGAAGACCTGGTGTATTTAAAATGAGCTGTAAAGGACACACAGGGGAACTCAGTGCTGTGACTATTTTGAAGATGTCACTGATTATTGGTGCGTGTGTGTGTGTGTGTGTGTGTGTGCGTGTGTGTGTGTGTGTGTGTGTGTGTGTGTGTGTGTGTGTGTGTGTGCGTGCGTGCATGTGTGTTTCATCTGTGCAATCAGTCAGGCTTTTCCCAGAAATAAATTAGCCAATCAAGGGGAGAGAAAGCCGTCTGGAGCTCAGCGGTATTCAAGAAACCAAAACATCACCTGAATGGACAAACAGAATATCCCAGTATGCATCTGTTCAGGGACATTAATTTCAGCGCAGGGACTTCATATACCCATTCATGTGACCACTACCCCCCTACACACACACACACACACACACACACACACACACACACACACAGTACACGCACTCAAGTGAGACCCCAGGTGACTTCAGTGTGGAGAGGCCAGAGCGCTCAGCCCAGCATAGTGTTTCTCCAGTCCCTCCATCCCTCCCTCCCCCAGTCCCTCCATCCCTCCCTCCCCCAGTCCCTTCGTTACTCCAGTCCCTCCATCCCTCCATTACTCCATCCCTCCCTCCCCCAGTCCCTCCATCCCTCCCTCCCTCCCCCAGTCCCTCCGTTACTCCAGTCCCTCCGTTACTCCAGTCCTAGTCCCTCCATCCCTCCAGTCCCTCCATCCCTCCCTCCCCCAGTCCCTTCGTTACTCCAGTCCTAGTCCCTCCATCCCTCCAGTCCCTCCATCCCTCCCTCCCCCAGTCCCTTCGTTACTCCAGTCCTAGTCCCTCCATCCCTCCCTCCAGTCCCTCCAGCCCTCCATCCCTCCAGACCCTCCATTCCTCCATCCCTCCAGACCCTCCATTCCTCCATCCCTCCAGTCCTAGTCCCTCCATCCCTCCAGTCCTAGTCCCTCCATCCCTCCAGACCCTCCATCCCCCAGTCCCTCCAGTCCTAGTCCCTCCATCCCTCCAGTCCCTCCGTTACTCCAGTCCTAGTCCCTCCAGTTCCTCCATGCCCATGGCTCTGGCTGTGTTTACTGCGAGCCCAGTCAGCCATGACACAAACACCTGCTCGGCGTACAAAAGAGCAGCCGTTGGAGTTTGATGATTCCTAATATACGATTATCCAGGTGCCAGCCAAGATAATCACGACCAAAAACTCTGCCTCTTCATCAGCTCAGCGAGCAACCAGGCAGAAAGCACCCAGCACAGAGGAGCACTGCTGGGCAGTAGGCTGGCTCAACCAACACATACACGCTCAAACCTTCTGGAGCTACCCCACTTCTTTTACTAGTAAGGTTTAGACTCGCAGAGATCAAAATCTTATTGGTAAGACAGACCTGTCCAAGACGACAGCGATTTACTATGGCAAGGTTTATTTGTATAGCACATTTCAGCAACAAGGCAATTTAAAGTGCTTTACATGAGACATTAAAAGCATCAAGTGCAAGAAACACATAAAAGGTCATATAAAACAAAATGCAGGTAAAATAAAATACAGGAATAAAAGTTACAGTGCAGTGTGTGAATGAATGATTATTTTAGAATTATTATTTGATTTAATAAAAAGCAGCGGTAAATAGAAAAGTCTTCTGTCTTGATTTAAAAGAACTGAGAGTTGCAGCAGACTGGAAGTTTGTTCCAGATATGTGGAGCATAAAAACTGAACGCTGCTTCTCCATGTTTTGTTTTAACTCTGGGGACAGAAAGCAGGCCTGTGCCAGATGACCTGAGAGGTCTGGATGGTTCATAACGTAGCAGCAGATCAGAAATATATTTTGGCCCTAAACCATTCAGTGCTTTATAAACCAACAGCAGTATTATAAAGTACATTCTTTGACAGATAGGAAGCCAGTGTAAATACCTCAGAACTGGTGTGTTATGATGCACTTTCTTAGTCTTAGTGAGGACTCGAGCAGCAAATTAATTAATTAAATCCTTTAAAAAACAAAAAACAGGAGGTTTTATATGGGACTATAATTGTTAATTTGTGAGGTGTCTAGATTATCTTTTTTTAGGAGTGGCTTGACAACTGCAGTTTTCCGGGTGTGTGGGAAGCTGTTGAACGCAGTTGCCACGTGTGACAGAACTTCAATCACCTTCGCAAGCAGCCGGCTTGCATGTGGTCGACGACACAGAACACACTGTACAGGCTCCCCGAGTCACTGGCACTGTTTGAGGATCCTGTCATACCTTCTAGTGACATGTCTCCTCACTCTTTATCTGCAATGTTATCCCTCTATCTCTCTCACTCTCTTGTGCTTTCATGGACCATGTATCAGTATCATGGCGTCAGTCCATGTTGTCTGTGCGAGAGAAGCTTATCCTCACCTCATTCTTCTTCTTCACCTCATTAAGGTGTGTGTACAGTCCTGAGGACCAGGTCAGCCCATGCTAGGCCACAGTGAAGCACTGACCTGGACTAGCTAGTCTCTCAGCATCAAACCACAAATTAAATCAAACTTTATTAGAACTGATGCATGTATGTTCTAATGTGAAGTGTTTGTTTACTAGCACTTTCTAGTTAATTCTTGTGATGTTAGGCTGTGTGTCCACCAACGAGCTGTATGTAGCTGAACAGCGCCGAGCTTACAGCTGTGTAGAGAAGCACTAGAGACGGAGTTTAAAGCTGGCTAGGCTACCGACGTTTTACAGCTACGTTAGCAACGAGTGTCGTGTTTTTGCAAACTGCAGATTGACTAGCCAAGTTAAGATAGCTAGCTAATATTAGCTAGTGCTAACGTTCACTGTCTCTGCGGTTTTGCCCAAAAACGTCGTCATCAGAACAGCCGTTTACAGCCTGCGCTCTAGCCCAAAAAGTTCAACTTTTTTCAACTGCAAAAAAAGCCTAGAGCTCATGCCGCTATAGCGCTAAAAAAGCGCTTGGAACACAGCTCTCGTCTCCATAGCGCCCTAGAGCTCATTACCCATTGTAACCAACGAGAAAACAGCGCCAGCTCTTAAATACAGCTTGCCGGTGGACACGCACCCTTACTGCAGCATGTCACACTGTTTACTGATATTGTGTGGACATTTCTAGACTTTCTACTGCAACTTATGCAACAGTTCATATTTCAATCAATCAATCAAAGCTTTATTTGTATAGCGCATTTCATACCCAGAGGCAACACAATGCGCTTTACAGAGAACAAGGGAGGTGGGTATACGACCCATCCCTACATATTCCAGAGGGAAGCAAAAAAACAGTAATCACCCGGGGGCCAGATAAGTGAGCTGTAAAAAAAAATCCCTGACCCCTCTCAACAAGGCGATCGAGCAAGCTCCTGGAGTATGTTTGTCTACCAGATAAGAACATTTATAAAGCAATACATTACATTAAATTACATTTTCAGAGTAAGGAAAGCTAAAAAACAACATAGGAGAGACATGGCAAATAGTGGTGTGTGTTTACTATGGCCCAGGCCTAAAGCCGGAAGCGGGCTGGTGTATGTCTGTGTGTATGTATGTGTGTGTTAACTAAATGCTACGACATCCACAGCAGACACAGGGGTATCTATCGGACTCAGGGAGGTCTGCTGGTGACAGTGGGGCATCCACTGGACCTGGTTAGAAGATAGGAGGGAGAGGGAGAGGCACTAGGGAGAGGGGAGGCAGAACAGGGTTAGTAGCACATAGAGCCATAAAAGCAACACAGATATTAAAACAGGCAACCTGGAGCAAGCTCCTGGCTAAGAACATTTATAGAGCAATAAATTACATTTTCAGGGCAAGAAAGGCTAAGAGCATCAAGTCCAGGCCTAATCCTGAGGATCTGAGTGGTCTGTTGGGCATGTACCTAACAAGCATGTCTGAAATGTATTCTGGTGCATGACTGTGGAGAGATTTATAGACTACTAATAGTATTTTAAAGTCTATTCTAGAGTTGACAGGTAACCAGTGTAGTGATTTTAAGACTGGTGTGATGTGTGCCCTTCGTCTAGTCTTAGTGAGGACTCGTGCTGCAGCTTTCTGTATCATTTGTAGCTTAGAGATTGCTTTCTTTGGTAGGCCTGATAGTAGAGCATTGCAGTAGTCCAGCCTGCTTGTGATGAAAGCATGCATTAGTCTTTCCGTGTCAGCCTGAGAGAGAAAGGGTTGCACCTTGGCAATGTTCCTTAGGTGGTAAAAAGATGTCTTTGTAATATTCTTGATGTGGTATATTCGATATCAGGGAGATTAAGATTATCTTATTTTTTACATTCTCCCTTTTGTACTAGCAGTGCCTTTACTTGGAAATGTGTGAATGTGTGTTATGTGCATATTCGGCAATGTTTATTTATTATTTTCATTTCAAAACCACACTGTTGCACTTTGGAAATCACCCGTGTGTGTGTGTGTGTGTGTGTGTGTGTGTGTGTGTGTGTGTGTGTGTGTGTGTGTGTGTGTGTGTGTGTGTGTGTGTGGATGTACTGTGTATGGTGAATAAATTAACTAAAGCTCTGTAATTCAACTATGGACTCTCTCTTACTAGACATCTAGCAGTGTGTCTGAATTCTACAATCAGCTATAGCTTAATAATGGATGAGAGCTACATCAGCTAGCCATTTAGAGCGGATGAGTGAGCGCTTCCAAAAGCTAACCGTATTTCTCAGCATACTAGACATTTGTTCTGTCAATTGGTACACACTGTCACACCCTCTGAGTGGAGCAGATGATATGCTGCAGTCTGTTGATCTCTTGTTTACATCGCACCCTCGGCTGTGGCTGCATGCGCCTGTGATGTCATCCATTACACTGTCACGGGTCTCCAAACACAGCACCCCAGTGCTTTCATTACCATCAATGGGGATTTCATCCATGTCAAGAACATGCTAATGAGCTGGACCAGTTCTTCAATCGGTTTGACCTGGCTATCGTCCCCCACTCCCACCCTTGTGAGTTCAAAGGGTAGCCAGACTCCCCCGCCCCAGTTTAGAAAGCTATGAATCAACAAAGCACCAAGCCCAGGGTGCTTCAGAAGGTGCAGGACAGCTAGCGGGAGTGTTCCAGCACACATTCAGCCTCTCTCTGAAGCTGAAGAAGGTGCCACAGGTGTGGAAGACCTCATATATTGTGCTGGTGCCAAGAAAAGCACACCCCAATGACTACAGGCCAGTGGCATTGACGTCACATGTCATGAAGGTCTTCAAGAGATTGGTTCTGTAGCACAGGGCCAATTATGAGCAACTTCCTGGACCCACTGCAGTTTGCATACCAGGCCTGAATCATCATCTACCTGCTCCACAGAGCTTACTCACACCTGGAGAAACATGAAGCACAGTGAGTCATGTTTCTTGACTTCTCCAGTGCATTCAACACCATCCTGCCCCTCCGGCTAGCAGAAAAGCTCCCAGCCATGCAGGTAGACCACGACATGGCGCCCAGGATCACGGAGTACCTCACAGTATGTTTGACTGCAGCGCTGCCTGTCTTAGGTGGTAATAAGCTACACTGGTGCCCCCCAAGGAACCGTCCTGTCACCTTTCCTGTTCACCCTTAAACAACCAATCAGACACAACTCTGGAGTGTGTCACCTCCAGAAGTTCTCGGACGACTCCTCCGTGGAATATGATGGGAATATGATGAGGAGGAGAACAGGCATGTGGTCAGGAGATTTGTCAGATGGTCTGAGGAGAACCAGCTCCAACTCAACATCAGAAAAACCAAGGAGGTGGACTTCAGAAGGAAAAAGAGACCCCTAACCCCTATTATCATCCAGGGGGAGGAAATTGAGATGGTGGACTCATACAATATTATTATTATTATTATTATTAGTAGTAGTAGTAGTAGTAGTAGTAGTAGTAGTAGTAGTAGTAGTAGTAGTGGTGTTATTATTACTGTTATTATTAATAATAATAGCAATAATTATGAGAATAATAATTTATTTGTATAGCACCTTTCATACAAATAAATGCAGCTCAAAGTGCTTTACAACAGAGAATTTACATGCACAGAGTGCTTCACATAAAGATAGACATGAAATTAACAAAAAGCAGGAAAAATAAGATGGAAGATAAAATACAATAAAATATGAAGATAAGAAATCAAGTAAAATACAACAATTAAATATTGTACTGGAGAGATACTGTACATTTAAAAAGTGCAGTAGCACGCAATTTCAAAAGGAGTTAGTTAAAAGCTAAAGTGAACAGATAAGTTTTTTGCTTTCTTTTAACATCTAGGGTGTTTTTTTTCTTTAGTAGCAGTTTTACAACAGCTGTTTTGAAGGCATCTGGGAAGATACCTGTTTGAAGAGACATGCTTATGATCTTCAGGACATGACTTGAAACACTGTCGAACACCCACTTAAAGAACTCTGTAGGTACAGAATCAAGACATTAGGTAAAGAAGTAACACTCAGTGGTAATCTTATATAGCTCTGGTAATGTGATACATGTGAATTTCCCCATGGTTTCTTTTCTAATCTATTTTAATCTATCTAATCTACTTTTCTAATCTATTTTACTAACATTTTTTCGTTGTCTATGTTTATATCAGAGGTAATACTCTAACTGATGTTATTTTATTATCAAAGAACAGTGTGAGTTCTTCCCATGTTGGTGCTGAGAGCTGTGGAGGAGGGGGGGCAGTGTTGATTAACTGGTCTATAGCGGAGAATAATACTCTAGAGTTTCCAGCATTTTCTGTAATAATCTTGGAAAATTAATCCTTTCTTGCCAGACGTGTTGCTTTGTTGTAGTCAGTCATGGCGTCTTTGTATAGGCTATATTACAGTGCGCCTAATTTTCCTCCATTTTCTTTCAGCTGCCCGACATATCCTCTTAATTTAATTAACGCTGCTATTATTCACCCATGGGGAGATTCTGTCAGCTGACCTCCTTTTAACCTTTAGTGGAGCAACAAACAGTTGACAAGGTATTGTGGGAGTTTTGGACCATCTCATTTAAAGAACATTCACAGCTGCATGGCTAAAATGATCTCATAATATTGGTGAACTGTGCTTCATCCTTGCTATCTAGGCGTTTCTCTTTTGGTCTTTATTAAGATTAGGTTGGTATAAAAGGACACAGAAATAGCTAATTCGAGCACTGATACATTATCAATATTTAGCCCTATTGTTATTACGAAAAACTGTAATAGGTCCAGTTACCATACTGATGAGGGGTTTAATTTGCATGCTGGGTAAATTCAAAGCTGTCCAGTAGATTAATAATCTCCATAGCTTTGGAATCATCCTTCTTATTCATATGAATGTTCAGGTCTCCATTCAAGATGAATCTATCATATGTATCTATCATATGTATTGATACCAATTGAAATCAGCACTAAGAATTGCTGTACAAATACTGATGGACATCTTGGTGGCCAATATAATGTAATGATGAGCACTGATAATGCTTCTTTGAGCTCAAGAGCAAAATATTTTAATGATGTAAATTCACCGTGTCAATGTCATTACAAGCAAACTGAGTAGAGAAAATGGACTCAATCCATTCTCCTTTCTTGTTTTGTCTGACTGATAAAACATGATAGTTTGGAGGACAAGCCTTTATCCGTGTTGCTACGCCAGTAGAGTTGTTTAGCCAGGTCTCGACTAAAAAGATGCAATGCAAAATATTTTCAGTTATCAGATAATTCAATCAAATCAATCAATCAAAGCTTTATTTATATAGCGCATTTCATACCCAGAGGCAACACAATGCGCTTTACAGAGAACAAGGGAGGTGGGCAGACATCCCATAATTAACCAAAAAGGATTTTTTTAGACAATGATCTGACATTATAAAGAGCTCATTTCAGATGTAGAGATTATGTGACAGGACAAGAGTCTGTCTGTGACTGAACAATGACACATTCAAGATTAATGAGACAGGCACCAAATGCTCTGTGATTTCTACGATATATTTGACTATGCCACCGGCTGCTTAAGATCACCGGTATGTTTAAAGGGGTGGCATGAAGATCACCGGTATGTTTAAAGGGGTGGCATGGGGGTCTGTCTCATTTCTGGTGGACACCTGAACCATGATGCCTGTGGTTATTGGTGTGCAGCTTCCTGGGAGTGCAGATGAACAACAAAGTGTATTGAACAGAGGCTGAGGCTGACGGACCACTGAGGCCCTCTATAGGAAAGGACTGAACTGTTCTTCCTCAGGAGGCTCAGGTCCTCTGATGTGTGTAGCAGGCTGCTGAGGATGTTCTACCAGTCTGTGGGAGCAGCAAAGTGTTCTAGCAGTCTGTGGGAGCAGAACACTGTTCTACCAGTCTGTTCTACTGTTCTACCAGTCTGTGGGAGCAGCACACTGTTCTACCAGTCTGTGGGAGCAGCACACTGTTCTACCAGTATGTGGGAGCAGAACACTGTTCTACCAGTCTGTTCTACTGTTCTACCAGTCTGTGGGAGCAGCACACTGTTCTACCAGTCTGTGGGAGCAGCACACTGTTCTACCAGTCTGTGGGAGCAGAACACTGTTCTACCAGTCTGTGGGAGCAGAACACTGTTCTACCAGTCTGTGGGAGCAGCACACTGTTCTACCAGTCTGTGGGAGCAGCACACTGTTCTACCAGTCTGTGGGAGCAGAACACTGTTCTACCAGTCTGTGGGAGCAGCACCCTGTTCTACCAGTCTGTGGGAGCCAGAACACTGTTCTACCAGTCTGTGGGAGCAGAACCCTGTTCTACCAGTCTGTGGGAGCAGAACACTGTTCTACCAGTCTGTGGGAGCAGAACACTGTTCTACCAGTCTGTGGGAGCAGAACACTGTTCTACCAGTCTGTGGGAGCCAGAACACTGTTCTACCAGTCTGTGGGAGCAGCACAGTGTTCTACCAGTCTGTGGGAGCAGCATACTGTTCTACCAGTCTGTGGGAGCAGCACCCTGTTCTACCAGTCTGTGGGAGCAGCACCCTGTTCTACCAGTCTGTGGGAGCAGCACACTGTTCTACCAGTCTGTGGGAGCAGAACACTGTTCTACCAGTCTGTGGGAGCAGCATACTGTTCTACCAGTCTGTGGGAGCAGCACCCTGTTCTACCAGTCTGTGGGAGCAGCACCCTGTTCTACCAGTCTGTGGGAGCAGCATACTGTTCTACCAGTCTGTGGGAGCAGCACCCTGTTCTACCAGTCTGTGGGAGCAGAACACTGTTCTACCAGTCTGTGGGAGCAGCACTGTTCTACCAGTCTGTGGGAGCAGAACACTGTTCTACAGTCTG